>NW_005841833.1:5470330-5525874 GCF_000455745.1 Alligator sinensis | reverse complement strand
GCGCCCGCCGCCGCCGCCAATCCGCGCCCGCCCGCGGGAGGCAGCGCGCACCGGCCCCGGCCAGGCAGGCTCTGCGGGGGCAGAATCGTGACCCGAGGGGACAGCATTTGCTGTGGATGCCCCTTCCTACAGCCTGGCACCGCCCAGAGGAGAGGGAAGGACAAGGGGGATGATGAGCGCTTGGAGGGGCTTCCTAGGAGGGGGCAGGAGAAGGGTTTACCACCTGCAGGGTGCAGAGAAGAGAATAGGGATTTATTATTGACTCTTTCCTAGATTTCATAGATCTTTAGGGTCGGGACAGACCGCAGGAGATCATCGAGTCCGACCCCCTGCCCTGGGCACCAAACTATAGTCTCCCCAGTGGATCTGTGCTCCTTGCCGGTTGTCTGCAACAGGAGTTTCTGTAATTGCCATCCCCGTTATGGCTTCTAAGTGTCCCTGGTCCATCAAGGAAGCCTTCCTCACCCTCTCTTTATACCAGCTAAACATTCACCACCACTCTGTGCTTGTGGGCGCTGTCTGCTGTAGGTGAGTACCCAACATGAACCCTGCATGCCCCAGGAGGCTGGGGGGGCACGGCGACTGCCCACAGGCAGCCACAGCAGTGTTGGTGGGGGGCGGGCAGGGGAGTGAGTCTGTGACCAGTGGTCACAAGAACAAGGGGTCACAACGTGAAACGAGCAGGCCGGCAGTTTAAAACCAACACAAGGATGTTCTTGTTCACCCAGCAAGTCATTAAAGCATGCTTCCACCGCACCCGGTGCCCACAAACTCATGTCCACCAGGTGCGGTGGAAGCAGCGAGTTCAGCCAGATTCACAAAGGGATTAGACACATGCTTGGAGGAAAGGGGCATCCATCCCTATTGAGCACAGGAGCGAGGGGCACGGCCTCTGCTGAATCAGACCTTCCTGGACCTTCAGTGCTAGAGGCTGCAAGGGAGAGAGGAGCAGGGCAAAAACCCTGGGTAGACCCAGTCACTCCGCTCTCTGCCCCCGTGTGACACGTGAGACTGGGCAAAACGGACCTATGGTCTGACCTATCGATGGCAATTCTTATATTCATAGATGATGTTGTAGCTGCAGTGGTCCAGAAATTATGCAAGGCAAGGGTTTCTTAGGGTGATGTCTGTGATTGCACCATGTTTTCACCCTAAGAAATCCTTGCCTCTCTCATAAATGAGAAATGCAAGCAGCAAGGACAGCAGCAGGGCAGTGCCAACGCTGCCTGCACAGACGCAAGTTATTTACCATGATCTGATGGGTAATCATCAGCACCCCCATTACCCACAGATACATGCCTGCAAGTCGGTCCCAGTGACTAGCCCCGCCATTCTGTGCTGCAAGAACTGTCATGTAAGCCACACAGTGGGGGGTGGCTTTTATTAATCCCAACCTTTATTAATCGGTCTTTATTAATACTATGATCTCAGTATAAACTCTGACAACATAGGCTCAAAAATCTGTACGCTGCAGAAGTGAAATTGGGCTCAAGCCATTTACCATCAGGTAGCCCACAGGAAAAGCCTACTGCATTTGCGGGACATCCTCTGTAACACAGAAGACGTGGTATCCAGGAGGTAATCCACTGGGATATCACATTTTACCTAGATCTGAGCCTCTTGGAAAGGACAGATGGGCCAAATGCTCAGCAGAGGTAAGTGCTCTGCCGACCTCCCCATGAGCCACTCATCTGTAAGGCCTTTCTGCACCTGTAATGATCAGAGAAATGATAGTGGCTTGAGCAGGGCCAGACTTTGAGGGCCCATGGGTGTCTGCTGTAAAAACTGAGGAGGGAGAAACAGGCGGTTTCATTAACACATTTCCTGCGTTTCTCTTCCCTCACTCATTGCTCCTGAGGACATTTCCATAGAAACAGGATCTTTGTTCCTTAGCAGTCCGGCTTCCACTAACAACACACAGCATCAGAGAGGAGGGTAGCTGCAATCAGCTCCATTGTGTGTTAGAAAGGGGTGGCCTTCCAGCTCCGGCCATTCAGCAGCTGGACCTCAGTTTCCTTGATTAAAAGGTGAAGGTAACCCTGGCTGCACAGGGACCAGGTGAGGTGTCTGTTCATGCCAGTAAAGCACGCTGAGATGCTCAAATAAGACAAGGCATCCTCCACACGACTGATGCATTGATGTGTCCTCATGGCCTTCAGTGAGTGTGGCAAACTCCATCCACACTGGAGCTGGGACTGCAGCCAGACCTGGCCTTCCTGAGAAGAGCTGGCAATGGATAACCACGCATCCTCACCGCTTCTGATCACAGCTCTCTCTCCCCCCCACTACATTGGCCGTCATCCATACCATGAAACTCAAATGGCTCTGCTTGAGTGTCTTCGTGCAACCTCCACTGATTGCTGCGATCTGCAACCTCCACTGATTGCTGCGATCGTAGCACTGGAACAGGCACCACCAGTCATCCCTTCAAACCCTTCCTGGCAGCCACTTGTCAACCGCTCCTTCATGGAATCAGCCCCATCAGATACTGGACTCCTCGCCCCTCCTCTGCCCCTTCTTGGAGAGCAGAGCCAGAGTTAACAACAAGAAAGGTTCTCTCCAAACAGGGAGCAAGTGCGATGACATCCAAGCGGGGTGTGGAAGCACGTCCAAGGGACAGCTCCTGCCCTTGCATGCTGCGGTGACTCATGTTGCAGTGACTCATCCGTGTACATGTATGTCTCTGAGGCCCAGAATGGTTTAGATCTGTTCCCTGCATGTCAAGGCTCCCTCCCTGAGAAGCCCCTCCATTGCTTCACCAGGAACTGGCCTGGCCTCCCAAGAGGTGTATTCTAAGTGCTCTGTGCCTGCGGTTAGCTGATGGCCACATACCTCTGCTGATTACGGCCCCTCCCTCTCCAAACACCTTCATGGCATTAGTCCCAGCAGGATGTGGCACTGCAAAGATCAATGACCAGGAAACCACAGGCCTGATGCAAATAATAATACATCCTACTCTACAGCCCATGTAGAGCACAGGGTCTCTAGAGCGGCTGCATGACCCGTCCTCAGTTACTGAAAGGAAATAAAGTCAACCCTCTCAGGAGTTTGCTGAGGTACTTCAAATTGGCTGATTTTTGCTCCATATTTGTTGCTAAAGCAGGGAGGGGTCCAGCCTAATGAAGTCATGTATCACATGTGTCACTCTCAGCACTGCTCCAGGGTACAGCAAGTGATGGCTCACTTTTATTTTGATTGAATTAACCCAAAAGCAACTTTTGCTACACCCTCTTGAAGCACTTCAGAGCCCCCCAACCCACCATGCTGCAGCAGCTGGCCTCTGGGCGGCCTATAATCCTTGATTTCATTCTCCTAGGATCTTTTATTTTCAACCAAAGTCAAGAAAAGGAGACAGGCCTTATTCTTCCCATTTTTTTATAGGGACCGGTCATTCTGGTTACCTGCGGGTGTCCCACCGGTGGAGAAGACAGCCATAGCCAAAATACTTCGGGGAACTGTGACAAATAAGCTTGGCTGCTTTCCAACACTTGTGGGCTAGGATCCAGATCGACGGAGAATTCCCCTTGTTCAGGTACTGGCATTCATATTTTTGTGTTGGCTAATGAGAGAGGTGCTCAGCACAATGCAGCATATGCAGGGACAGCCTCTGGCTCGCATCCTGAACCGACTGGAAGTGCCTGGAGACCTGACTGCCGGCAGCATTTCTTTCACCATCTCGCCCACTGAGAGATTCGGTATCTTTCCAGATTGGCCCCAGTTGCTCACGCAGCGACATCAAAAAAAACAGCCGCTCCTCGTGCGAAGGGGGCTGGAGTCACAAGGTGGAGCCATTGTGTTTGTTTTGCTACAGGAGCTTTCTGCTTGGGGAGAATCTGAATGACAGTGATGGAGGGGGCGAGGCTGAATAACTGATCCAGACAGTGTCCCCCATCATAAAAGATTGCACGAGCTGCTAAATAAGAATATGGGGGGAAGTGACAGACCAGATGCTACATTAGGAAAGAGGCAGGTGTCAGGAGGCTGAGTGGATGGCCTGGAGACCCACAGGGACGATGCATTTAATCCCACATCAGTCCTAGCCCCACCCCAAACTGAAAGCCCTTCTCATTGCCACCTGCTCTCATCTTTCTTTCTCATATTTCATCCTGCTGCCTTCTCATAGCTCAAATTCACATCTTTTTTCCCCACTCTACTAGGGGGAAAATAAAGATAAAGCCTGTTCCTGAAAATTCACACAAATCCAAATGTCTTCCCCACCAGTTCTACCCCAGGAGACCTGCAGGGCCCATTGTCAGTCTAGCAGGAGCAGGAAACACAGACTAACAGGAATAATGAAAGCATCAACACCTCATAAAACACCCACCAGAGAAACTCCATGAAATCATTAACAGCTGAGCAAATCACCCGGGGCAGAAAAAGCTTGTCTCCTCATGTGACCTGGGGATGCAGCTAAGAGACACTGGAGTCAACACTGCATGAATATCCAATTTGGAGATTGAAAGCAGGGCAGATTTCCTGAGCTGCCAACAGCTGGGCTGATGTGGAAATGCCAGGCTGAGATCCCTGCACTGCTCCAGTCTGCAGAGCTCCTCTGATCAGGACATGGGACTCTGGAGACAACAGACAGCAGGGAGAGAAGAGATGGCTTTGCAGTTCAGGATGGGACTGGGTAGCCAGGCTTCCTGCACTCCCAGTCTGTCCATACTGCTTCTGACAGTGCCCAGTGGGGGACTGTGTCGGCTCTGCTGGGAAGAAACACACCGCCATTAAGTCCTGTTACACACGTGCACTAAATGCCAAACAATGTAAGGTAGCCACCACTGCAACAGCACTACGTGTACACCCAGGTGGTACTGGGGGACGTGCAAACTTGTCACATTTTTTTCAACATGTGGCATGCATGAAGCAAGAGGGCAGGGCCTATTCTCACAGCTACCCTCCCTGGCACTGGTCAGAGGCAGGGCAGACTCATCGCTGTGCAGTGCCTCCATTTCCCTATCCATAAAATATAGAACACAGTATTGCTCTGCCTCCCAAAGATGCTGAATGAGCTGCTGGCCCACTGCATCCTTCCAGGGCCGGAGTCCCAGGCTGGCAGAGCTGGTCCCAGAACAGGTTTTACAGTTTTGTGGCTGAAACCAAAAATCAAGACAAGAATCTGGTTTAAATAGAACTAAGACAGAAATATCAGGGGGCAGGGAGGGGAGGGTTACAGCTAAATGAAAACCAAATCTTCTTGGCTCAACTTGAAACCTTTCATTTGATTCCAAACAAAATATTTTGTTTTATTTGGGGCTTATTTAACCCATTTTTGAGCTTTGGTTAAATTTAGGTTAGCATTCAAAAGGAAAATGCCATTTGGAAGCACGAAGTTTAGAAGTTCCATCTCAAAAAATGTCCAGATGAAATGTTCTGAAATGTTTCCTCTGTTTTGTTTCAGGCACGAACTGTTTGTCATCTTTTACTTGAATTTTTTAATCACTTTAGTCCAGCCGAAACTCTGCTTATCAGTAAATTGACGATTTGTTGGAGAAAATGTCCTCCAGCTGTGCCGACAGGGAAACCCTAACAGACCTGGCAGAGGCAAGTTCTGTCTTATTGAGTTGTGTGAGATCTTCAGACCTGAACAAACACCACACGAGATGCGGTGTTGATCTGAGTGTAATAATTAATGGCTCTTTCAGCTTCAGCCAGTAAAGACATGATCACTAGCAATGTAGGTGTGGATGTGTATCTTTCTGGGTCTGCATTCAGGCCAAAGCCTGCAGTCTTTACTCGGGCAAAGCTCCCACTGGACCCACCATGGACTTCAGATACTGGTTTGTATTTGGGAGTGTTCTTTGTTATAGGATCGCGCAGAGCAAGACAGTGGATTCCTCTTCAAGCAGGCAGCTAGAAACCTACAAACTGGCAGATTCCCTGTATCAAAGAAGTAGTACTTTTCCCAAGTGAAACTGCAGGGCAGTTTTATGAGGCTATCAGTGCCCTGCCTGACTTAATCTACCTGGTCCAGTAGCGTTTCTAAAGAACCTACCATCACAGCACCCACTATCATCATCTCTGTTGCAGTTCTTCCCCTGAGCAAAGGGCTCATGTGGTGACGGCTGTGTATTACGTCAATATGTTATCTGTACAGACAGTCCTCAGACGTACGACACAATTGGTTCCTGAACACCCCCCCCACCCTTAAGTCGAAACGTTGTAACTCGGAACCAATTTTCCCATAGGAAACAATGTTATAAATGGAGAATTGGTTCCTGAACCAAGGCCCAATACCCTATTTTCACCAAAAATAACCCAGAATTTTGTACTCAATCAATTATAGATGAGTAATATAGCTACATTAATGTATTTATATTGTAAATAGCAATCATATTGATTTGGAAAAACTTCTTTGAGGAGACTCTGCTAGACATTTTGAAAGGCTCTTGGTTGGACTTTTTGAAGGGTTCTTGGCTGGAGTCTTCTCAGGAGTCCCGGCTGCAGGTTTTTCTGGAGTCTTGTCTGCTTTTCTTAAAGAAAGTGTCCAAGGAAGTTTGTGTTCCTTGGGAGGAAACACATCCCAAGTTTGTGTTCCTTGGGATGTGTTCTCCAGGGAGATGGGTGATGCAGTGAACTTGTTCATTGACATGGCTTGGCGTTAGATCAAGTGTTGTAAAGTCAAAACTGACATCAGAAGGTTGAAACAGGTGTCAATTTATAAACACTGTAAGTACGAAACATTGTAACTCGTAACGATGTAAGTTGAGGACTGCCTGTATAGTGGTACTATACGGCACAGTACAGTACTCCCGTATAGTAGGAGCCCATGGTGCGAGGTTCTGTGCAAACACTGAGCAAAATGGTTCCTGCCCGAGAGCTTGGAATCAACACAAAACAAGAGGCAGCAGCTGGACACAGACCAATGTGAGTGTAGCAGGAAGCAGTGAGATCGTCTCTATGCACCCCCTGCCCAGCTTCATCAGAGTCACCATCTCTGTCATGCCACCATCCAGGTTTATGGCCAGATCTCCTGCAGAACTCAGTTCCTAGTAAGGTCAGTAAACCACATGGCCATATTTGAAAATGTGCCTCACTCCCAGCAGTTGCCACTGGGGAACAGAGGTTTTTCAAATCTGGTGGCTTTGCTTCAGTGCCTAGATGGAAGCTGGGCTCTTTGCCTGTCTTATGCTGAAGGTCAGGCCGGATGGTTCCTTCTGGCTTCACCTGTGCATGAGTCAATGACAACCCCAGGCCCTTCACACTTACCCTTAACAGCAGTTCTTTGCAACATTTCATAAGGACTCTCCATGCTTCTCACGCTCATTATGAGTGCTACCGAGGTCACCTCCACTGGAGTATCTGTGTGGAGATAACACATGTTAAAAAGACTGATCCACTGGGATGCACTCATTTTGCTTAGATAGAGCAAGTTAAGACTTAATAAACACAACATGTTGAGCTTTGGAGTGACGTAAATGTGCAGCCTGTGCAATCAGATAAAGCACCAAGAGACTGGAAGCCCTGGGGAGCAGAAAGATGATGGTTTCTTATAAAGGAAACACTGGGGTTCCTGTACAGAAGGATTTTTTGCATCTGAAATCTTCAGCCCTGTCAATCTGTCTGTATCACTCCTAGCAAATTCACATTGGATGGGCAGCTGCGAGTCATGTGCTGAGAGTACACAGAAAGGACCTGTCACTTCCCATCATTCACTGGGGAAGGACTTATCTCACTGGAGAGCTCTCCCGGCTGGGCAGGACCCTGCCGCTATTTGCACTCTGGCACCTTCCAGAGAGTTTTAAAGAAAAAAGTAGTCCCTAATGATAGGCACTTGGGTCTTGACGCTGCACAAGGGGGCAGAGAGTCAGCTAACCTGTTGCTTCTGCCCACAGGAAGTAAAGCAATGAGCTGAGCTGCCCCAGCTGACTTCACTCTTCCTTGGAAAGCTCAAGGAGGCTGATCTGCATCTGCTTGGGAACACGGCCCGTTGGTTACACAGCTCTAGGAGCTTTGTACTTCTCTCAGTGGCCTGCCTGTGGCATCTGCATTTCCCTTAAGCCTGAGGGAGATGAAAAATGGGGGTGGTGCATTGGGGGTCACTTGCAGTCCAGGCAAATCCCGCTAGTCACTGAGAGATGTGCACACACCACACACGCAGGCCCTAACCAGATGCCAGAGACACAGCAGTGACCCTCTCCTCTGCCCCAATGCCACAGCCCTCCTTCAGAAAGAAGCGACCTGGGATGCATCTCCAGGAACAGGGTACAGGCTGCATACACAGTCCTCAGGGCTGCCTGCTGCACTGAAGCATCAGGGCCTTCTGCTTCCCAAAAAATAGCCCCCAGCAACATGAAGGAAAGTCTCCATGCACTAGGACTAGGACTGAGACATTTAGGACACCCAAACACTTGCGGTCAATGCAGTCACACCTGCCACAGTAGTGAGTCTTATTCTAACCAGCAGTGGGAGGTGGTGCACAGCTCTACACACACAGAGGACAGCTTCTCTCTTCCAGGCTTGCTTCCAGCCTCTTCTGGTCTGATTTCTTTCTCCCTGGGGGAAATGGGGCTACCTGGATAGATGGGTGCTATTACTGCCTCCCTTGAGAGCTGTTGATTAAAATTAATGCAGCAAAATCTCTCTTAATCCTGTAAGCGAACTTCTAGCATGCCACCACCAGCCATCCGTCCCAGCTCCCACACGAAGGAGAGTGCTGCCTATCCCCGATCTGGTGATGGGTACGTCCCAAGTGAGATGTGATGGCTTCCAATTTTCTGAAGGTCGAAGCGTTTAACTGAGAGTGAGTTGCTTTGCTCTTCATGTGATTATGTTGCCTCTCTGGGTATCAGGCTAAGTCAATTAAGTTGCTCATTGCTGTCTCTGCAGCTTAAAACTAAATTGCCCAAAGTTTGTTTAACACAGCAATTCATTGCTCAACAGTTCAATGCCTGTGTGGGGAGGTGGAAACGAAGCAGTCTGCTAAACTGAGAAATACAGAGGGCTGCCTGTGCAACACGCTGCCCCACAGAGGTTGGTTTGGGGTGTCAGGGAGATCCATCTCCAGCTCTACTCAGCTCGAATAAGGTCTGCAATGCCAGGCCTCTTGGTTGGGGGAGAGGTGGGATGGTAAGGTGAATTCTAGGGAGCAGAAGATCAACAGTCAGAACCGTTTCACGGAGATATTCCCCCTGTGGCTGCTCTGCCAGACTCAATGAGCAAGAAGCAGATTATGGGTCTGATGCTCTCCTCAAATTTGCCTCCCTGGGTACCTGCTGTTACTTCACCAACTTGCTGTGTGTATAGGTTTGGGATTTCACAGCTCCCCTTTCATTGATTTGACAGTGGCAGCATGGGTCTGACTCTGGAAAACATGAAGCCATGGAAGCAGACCAGAGCTGAGCAGCTTGTGGGCAAGAGCAGAGCAGCATGGGTGACTGATACGATGTTCACAGAGAGAGTCAGGGACTCAAGATGCCGGTGGGTTGAGCTCTGAGGAGTTTTGTTGCTTCTTTGACAGAAAGATGCCCAAGGTGGAATCCGTCAAGGATGACAGGCTGGTGGAGCGGAAGCCTGGCCATCGAACTGACAACGAATGTATTAGGATAAGGTGGAGCAGTCGTTCCCAGGCCAGGCCCTGCAGGATTGGCACCAGCCCTTTGTGAAAGACTGGCTTCAGTGGGATCTTGCAGGTGAAAAGTCAGAGGGTTACAGAACAAACCTACCTCCCTGGGCACCTTGGAGCCTCTTCCAAAGGAAGGAGAGTTTGGAACATCTTGTCATGGATGTTCAGGGCTTAGCTTGTACTCCCCTGGGACCCTGGCCAGAGAAAATAGACTGATGGCTTTTTTTCTGCTTCTGCTCAGCTCCATCGTAAGGTGCCAAAAGATGCTAACAGGTTTGGCAAGGGAGAGCCTGAATCCAGTCAAAAAGCTGTTTCCTTGTTTATTAATCCTTGAAAAAGGTTTAATATTTTGTTCAAAACATGCTCACCCCCAAACTGCTAACCCTTCCCTCCTCACCCCACCATGGGAATTCTTCACCTTCAACCTCTTTATGCTCCAGACCGCTGCTGGGAGTTTGGGTGGCAGATAGTGGTATCCACTCCCACACCGCCTAATCACAAGCATGTCCCTGTACTTTTGGTGGCAGTGAACAACCCCAGGACAACAGGCAAGCCACTAACATGGCAATGCACCCAGGAGAGGCACCAGTTGCAGCAGGGACCATGGCAGCTGGCAGAAGGCCTGGGAGCAACCACATGCACCAGCTACCAGAGGCTGGACAGTGACGCAGTCTTCCTTGGCATAGCAAAGGCAGTGCAACATGCTGGCAGCAGGAAGCTCTGAGTGTAAATGCACTCCAAATTCTTCCAGCACCAGCTCACATGTGAGGCCAAGCATCAAGCCTCAGCATTCGATAGTCCTAGATTAGACTCGCACAGTATTCATCCCTTAACCACATCATCATGGCTCCAGGGCCAGAAAGCAGCCTCAGGCCATTCCTGACTGGTGCTGAGCCCTTTCATTTGCACTGACTGCAAGAGGGAAGGAGACCACACAGCACCTGGCAGGTCATCCTGACAAGTCAGGGCCTGATTCAGCTGGTACTTCAAGGAGGCAGCAGGGGCTGCTTGTGTCCTTAAAGGATCTTAAAGAATTGGGGCCTGAGTAAGCACTGAGTCACTGCTGTGGCATGGTGCTAGAAAGCAGCCAGCTGCTGGGGATGCCATCTGACATCCTGCCAGCTGCACTCAGTAAGAACACTGAATGCTGGCACCTGAGCCAAAGCCCAGTCAGGTCACTGCATCCTGCCCCAGCAGCTCCTCTGCAGTTAGTGTCATGCAGAATTTTTCTTCACCTCTTGTCTCAGGCTGTGGCACACAGATAGAGTTCAGTCACACTGACTTACTAGGTCCTGCTGGTGTCTAGCTCTGCCTAGGACACAACCGTAATGCCAATCTCAGACACACTACAAGACGGGCAGAAAGAAAATGAGAGAGACTGCAGAAACCACTAGGAGGGAGTCAGTTTGTCTCACTCCCGAGATGGCTGTATTTCAAGCGGTGGTATGACACGAGTGGCAGTGATTCGATGGTGTGATGTAGCAAATTGCAAAGCTGATCACAGACTCCGTTAGCAACCGTTTGTCGTGGTGCAGAGTGGAATGGTACTGCCTCCCAGGGAAGGGGTCCAGACACACAAGTATTTGAGGCACTGCCTTTAAACTTGCAGAAGAGAGGGAGGATCAATGATGGGAAAAGACTGATTATTGCTTTATGGTTGCTATGGCATCTGTTCTCTATATTCTGTCACTTATGCCTCTGAGACAGTCCTCAGACCAACAGGACTGCATCCTGCCTCTCTAACAGGCACTCTTCAGACAGAACCAATCGGCAAAGCAGCCTTCTCACCCTGACTGCATAGAAGGGAAGACACAGGAGCCGCATTCAATTCCGAACCATCTGCCGCCCTATGAATAAAGGCAACAGCAGCTCCCAGACAATGAAGCACAGATCACTTCCCAGTTTAACCACTTCAGCCAGGGCGCAGGCAGGAGGATTCCTGGGGAGGAGACCCCAAGGTCTCACACAAGCGCAACCACACCAGAAGTGCCTACCTACTCACTGGATCATCAAACAGAAACGAGATGTTAGGACTGAGCAACACCACTTGGGAATAGAAGACCTGAAGAGAGCAGTCAATGATCCCTCCCCAGGCCTGAGTGCATCCCACAGTACAAGTGTTGCCACATCGTGTCTTCAGACAAGGAATAGGCTAAAGGAAAGAGGGGATTTGCTCACAAAGCAGCGTGCCTCACCTCAGTTACTCCCTGTAAATTGTTCGCTGGGGACTGTCAGGGCTCCTAGCTGGGCAATCAACATTTTGGTAGCTTTGTGCTGAGAGTAAAGGAACAGCACCGCAATCTACCTCACGCTGCATCACCAATAGACCATCTCTGTTTGTGAAGTGTCCAGCACTGTGGGGACCTGGTTCCCAGCTGCAGCCTCTAGGCCCTGTCATAATACAAATAACAGCAACTCAGTGCATCAGTGTGGTATAAGAGCTTTCCGAAGATATCCTAGGCCAGTGTGAGCTGAAGGGGCTCTGGCAAGAGCTCTTCTGCCACAACTGCCTGAAGCAGCCTTTGCACCATCTTGTCTGTGCATGGAGGAAACTGGACAGGGAGGAACTCAGCCACAAACTTAGACAGGACAGTGCTGATTAAAGGGTTTCTCCTTTGAGAGACTGGGAGAAGTAGCTTTTCTCTCTAGGGCTGATTTGATGATGCCTGTGTACCAAAACCTCTCCTTGATTTCCCCTGGCATTTTGAATGTGCAAGGAATACAGACCTGGGTCCTGTCCCTGAGACATAGAAGCTGCTGCAACGTCTCCTGAAGAAAGTCCACAGCATGGCCGGAGGGGGAGATGGAGACGCTGGAACAGAAGACACCAGAATGTCAACCACGGAGGACAAGATCAAGGCAAGGAAAACGTAAGCAATGCTGTAGGCAGTTACTGAGGTCTTGCAAAGATACGCACCACTGCTCTCTGCTTCTTAGCAAAAAACTACCTCAAGGCATATCTGGGAGATAGAGGAATGTATTAATTGAATATGCACCTGATAATCTACACCTAAACTTTTTTTTGTTGAATCTGCTGATGGCAAATAATTCATAGTTTTACTTTATGTTCAAAATATATCCTGTGTTGGTCAGGATAGGTGCACTCTGACCCATGCCAGTGGCTTGTGCCATTTTATTTCTGGCCAGACTTGGACAAACACAACAGTATCCTCAGGTAGCACAAGTCAGTCAACATGGTTGCACTGCCCATGGCTCTTTTCAAAGGACTGGAGCAGCAAATTTAGGGAGTGTAAAAATCTTTGATCCTATGGTCTCATTTTGTGCTGCAGAAAGCAGGGACCAATCAACAGCCCTTTCTCAAGCTAAATGCCCATTGGTTTCAAGGGTGAGCGTGCCAGAGTAAGGACTACAGGGTTGGGCCCCTGAAGTGTAAAGGGAAGTAAAACACAATGCCACGGAGCTCATGTTCCTTTCAGTGTTACTATTTACAGGACGACCTCAAATCATGGCAGGAGATTTTATCATCATTTTGACCAGCCGTCCCATTTCCCTCTGCAAAAGGCTCCCTTGGTTATTTGTTTCCCTGCTTTGATTGAACTGCTCTGCTGAATTCATGTTAGTAATGAAATTTGTCATTCTGCCAATCAAATTGTAAAGAGTGTAATGACCTTTCATTATAGTGAAATCCCCTTCATAATAACATTTGCTCCACAAAAAAATTATTCTATTTCAGACAATTTATTTCTGACAACCCAGAGCTCTTTGCTAAATCAAGAAACAGGGAGTAGATGAAGAGAGGGAATTTTAAATGATATTGGAAATAATTCCAAAAATGCAGTGATAGGAACCAGAAAGGCATCAATGCCTGCTGGTTTATAATGGGTCGGACAGGTTTTGTGACCTAAACACAGTGCGTTTGGACTGTGTTCATATCATGCCTGTTGCATCTTATCCAGGACCATGACATTTTAAGTCAGCTCTATCTCAGCACAGATTTTCTCTGGGTGAATAAATGGCAGTGTCCTTTACTTAGTTATGATGTCATGATGGTGATCATAAAAATAAAGGATGAAGAAAGGGCTGTTTACCAGACAATGTAAGAGCAAAGCAGAAAAGCTGCTTCTGATATAAGAAATGCACGGTCCCTGTTCAAATACACCTAGCCATGGTCTGTATTGAACCTGCCATCCCCGGCCTGCTACATAGCCTCTGTTTGTAGGAAGCAGTGATCAGGCTCCCAACAAAGAAATGTGTTTTTGCCCAGGCTGAATTGCTCCAAATCCACATAGTCTCTTAGGAATGAGGAGAATGAATCTCACACTCCGCCCTGCAACCTCCTCGTCCTGCGCACAAGCATAGCATCCCCCTCCAGTGACAGCAAAACCCTAGAAAGAGAACCTATCAATACCCAGTGCCCTTACATTGGTCCCAGCATTTCAGCTCCGTGCTCTCAATGAAATGCTTTCTCCACCCCCCTCCTGCCTTTGATCAAAGGATGGGTCCTTCTGAGGGCTGGTGTGAATTTCCAGACTGGAGGTGGAGAACCCCAGTCTGTGTGACCCTCCCCTCCTTGGTTCTGTCATCAGCAATACAAAATCCTTCTCTTCTCCAACTTATTCAGCTTGAATCCTGCAAGATTTGCATTGGAGGCAGAATGTCAGAGCAGAACTCTCCAGCTCAGGCTGGTAGCCTTCCTGGGCAGGGGACAGGAGCGAACCCCGGCTCTGCTGCCAACCCTGTGCCGCTCGTGACCCAGACAGACTCCAGGGACAAATGGAGCAAAAAAATGGATTTCCTCCTCTCAGTAATTGGATTTGCTGTCGATCTGGGCAATGTCTGGAGGTTCCCTTATATCTGTTACCAGAACGGAGGGGGTAAGGACAAAGCTTTGTTTATTTTAATCTGCTTTTAAAGGAAAAGTAATGGCTTTTAAAAAAAAAAAATTTAGACTTGGAAAACTTGTTCTTTCTTCCCTTTGCTTGGTGGTTGTTTTACAGCCATGACTGCCTGAGCCAGGCAACTTCAGGGAATGATACAACTACAGCTTTGATGCGTCTCTCTTTTCCATGTTACCTCTACTTGTTTTAAATCTTTTTCCCCCGATGCCCTTCCTTCTGCAATTAGAAGTGTGAATTTCTGCTTTGAGGAAGAACACCACATGTTTTGCAATTAATACATTTAAAATTAAAAAGAAAGGAAAATTATGAAAAAGGACCACAAAGGTCAAATCCTGCGCAGTGGCTGATAACTTTGTGGTCTTGCCAGTTTGTGAAACTGATCCCGTTTGATGTCTTGCAGTTTAAGATCATTATTTCAAACATCCCAAATATCCTTGATTTGAGATTATAGGCATATCTCTCGTACAATTACAGTCCTTTAAAATAAAGCCAAAAAGGCTTGTCGCAGAGCTGTCCATGGTACTTGAATTTAGATGTCTATAAAGCAGCTTTCAGTAGGCTCAACCAATTAATTAAATGTTCTGATTATTTCTTCCTGACAGAAATTAACTTGAAGTTGAAAATTCCCCAGAATTCTACTGTTAGAAAATGTTTCTAGCAACTGTTTAGTCAATGAACTGTTTTAAATAAGAGTAGAAAAATCTCTTTTTAAGAGTGCAAAAATGTGGAAATAAAGATGTTTTACATTGTTTGCAGAAAACACGGTGGATTTGATTGCCGAAAGTTGTGGGAGTTCGGGTGTCATGCTTTAATGTTTGGGCAAATTACAAGAAAATAATTATGCTATGCCGAAGGCTATAGGCTAGATTCTGATTTCAGATTCATTCGTGTTGCTTCAAAGCATCTGCACTTCAATCCATGGGATTACTCCAGATGTACTGCAGTGTAACTGAGAGCAATTAATGGCTTGTTGTCAATTTACCTTAAAACATGCACACAGTAGAAATCTAAAAGGCATTTTATAAAAACATTAAAACACTAAGATGCTGTTCTTAAAAAATAAAAAAAAGTCCAAAAGGCACAAAGAGAAAGAGTGAGTACCTGTGCAAGCAGCGGATGTAACTTGTTCTTCATTTGTGTTCCTAACATAAAATAATAACAATAATTGGGCTTGGACTGACTGGCCTTCCCTTCATGCCTTTGTCCTGCAATAGACCTTAGAGAACTGTTAGCACCCTTGTTCAAAGACCACCTCCTAAGCTCCTTCTCCACGGCATACCCTCTCGTTTCATCAAGCCCCATTTCTCTGCTTCTCTCTCAATGAACCACTGAGGCAATGTAGGATGAGGCAAGTTGTTACACTGGCATCCTGCAAGTTATTTGCAAAGTCAGAAAAAACTTTTACGCCCTGTCCATAGTGAATGCTCTCTTTTGTTTGCGTTTCAAAGCAGCGATGATCAGACAGCGCAGCCTGGATGAATTCAGATGGTCAGGGCCTTTGCTTCCCTTGTGTCAGGCAATGCATGCGTATCTTTTCGGACTCTTCCTCGGCAAATTAGCAGATTCTATAAATAGCCTGGCACAGCAACTGCAGTGGACCACGTCTCTGTTATCCATGCCTGTGTTTCTCCATGTTTCTCGGACTGCTTCCTGCTGCCCTCCAGCAGGGCACACGTGGGGCATGATAGCACTCATCATGTAGGGAGATTCCTAGTGCCCCTGGCACAACATCAAACATATAGCTCAAGCAACAATTAGTTAACCTCACTTTTAGCTGCTATAGGAGACATGCCGGGGACGGGGGAGGGGGGCGCTATTTGTAGACCGAGTTGTTTGCCTCTCCAATTTATAATAGGTGAAGGGTGGAGTTACAAACACTGAAAACAATCAGTCACCAAATGGCATCATCCCTTCCCAGGCCACTTGCAATCCTGAAAAACGATGTGACATTTTGGAACCCCAGAGGGATGTGGGGGTGGCCATTCAGTCCAAGTCAGACAGAAATGGCTTCTACCAAAGGTGGAGGGTGATTGCCCCAGCAGCTGCCTGGCAACACCTGTTCTGACTGTAACTGGAGTGTGGTACACCCCCTCTGACTTCCTCCCCAATACGACCCAGCATTCAAGCGAATGCCTGTGGCCGGTGTCGTGGCTGCCTATATTCACAATGCAGCCATGCTCAGGATTGGGCCCCATTGTGCCAGGTGCTGTACAGACATAGCTGGATGGACTGCTGTAGTGGCTGGAGCCCTGCCTGTGACCGTGAAGTGAGGCCATTCCTATGAGGCCAGGCCACTTTCCCTCCACACCTTCCCCTTCACAAACCTGGCTACACTCAAGTCTTCCCAGCTAAGAAGCCCTTGCACTCTGTCTTTCTGGGGAGCAGTGAAAGGCAGCAATGCTGGACTGTGTTATGTATGCAGTTCTGGTACACTGCCAAGGCCAGAACCAGATTATTAGAGGAAAATGAGCTCTTTCCAACTGACACAGGGAGTGCTGGGGGCTTTACCTGAGACCCCTACGCCTGAGAGTCCCAGCACAGGTTCAGAAGACCTGGGTAGTTCAGAGACTCATCCAGACTCCGGTGTCCTGATCCACACACAACATGGGCACGACCCCTGCACAGGTCCCTCCATGCCTCGTCACGCAGCTTTGGGAAGAGCAGTAAACTTCCTTGCTCATATTCACCGCTGCCATGAAATTGCCCACATCTTCCGATGTGACCCTTGCCAATGGCCATTCAGCAAAAGGAAAACCTTGCATGCCCACTGGCTGAGACAAGTCAGACCAGCCATCTCTTTGGGTACAGGACTTTCAGTGGAGCCGGGGGGGCCTAAGTTAACTAATTCCCTGCAGGATTACTCTGAGGAGTGTAGAAAGCAGTTCCAGCTAGAAAGAATCCAGTGGGTACAAGTCTAGCCCCAGTAATTACTGCATTATGAAAAATGCAAATGACAATGTTAATTATTTATCTGGGAGAGGGACAATGCATATTCATTGGGAGTTTCCTCCATAGAACCTTTTCAAACCTGAAAGGTGCTTAATGCCTCTTTCCTCCCCATTCTGATGCTGTCTTGCTTGGGGTTACAGCTGGTTCATCTCTTCCTAACTAAAAGCAGGATGGCTTTAAGCCACAATGCAGCCACACACAAAGTCCAGAAACTCCCTGTGTGTCCCTGCAGCTCCAAAAAAGAACACCCTGATTCCTTAGCAAAGTAAAACATGGAGAGGAATGGGCTTGAAAACTGTCTGTGGCAGATTGGCAGTGAGGGGACGCAGAGCCCTGGTGAGCCCACATCTCTGGAGAAGCCACTTGGGCGATGCCGCCTCTTGGAACCAAGTGTGAAATCCTGCCTCTGCTGAAGTTGACAGCAAAGCTCCTGTTGACTTCAAGAGGGCCAGGCCCCCATCCCCGATGCCATCCCCTGTGACTCTGACACGGGCCGGGGTGGCTACTCCTTCCCGGAGCCTGTATGCAGCACTGATACTCACCCAGCCTGGGTGAACCTGCCCTCCCTGCTGTTGATGACTACAATGGTTTTGCTTCACTCTCTGTAGGGGCCTTCCTCATCCCGTATACCCTGATGGCCGTCTTTGGAGGGGTGCCTCTTTTCTACATGGAGCTGGCCCTGGGACAGTTCCACAGGACAGGAGCCATCCCCATCTGGAAACGGATCTGTCCCATCTTTAAAGGTAAGACACCCCTTCCCACCCCCAGTTTAATTCTAGTGTATGTGCTCAATTCTCTGCTTTGTCCACGCAACAGATGACAGGAAATTCCTGCAACCACAGGCCCAAACCACACAACAACATCTCACCAAAGTATTTTTGCTCAGTGCTCAGAGAGCTCAGCAGTTCAATAGTCCCTTCTAACCGATTAGCTCACCGGGCTTTGCAAATACCAACTAAGCTTTGCAACAAGCTGGCCAGCAGACTTAGAGCAAACACCGCTCACAGAGGGGGAAATTCATGTGCAGAGAGAAATGAGCTGACTTGCTCACAGTGACTCACATGCACTGTCAAGATCAAGACCCAGGGACCCTGATCCAGCCCCTGAGATGCTTCCTGTATCAGACAGAGTTCCTCAAAATCAGAGTCGTCTCCCCAAAGATTTATCCCATGGTTTAGTGACCAACAATTGCCAAAGTTGTTCCATTACACTGCATTCTCAGGGCCACGGTTATCCCCTGCAAGGGCATGATTTCCAGAAGGATGATGCCTCTAGCTGAGAACTAAAAAGAGAAGGCTCCAAAGTCACCACTCACTCTACACTATCCTGTCCGAATGCCACGTGCAGGAACCCTGCCCACACGGCAGTCAGGAGGAGCAGGCACATCTCCTGTTAAAGCAATCTCTCACCCCTCACAGGGATTGGCTTTGCCATTTGCATCATTGGCCTGTACGTCTCCTTCTACTACAACACCATCATCGCCTGGGCCCTGTACTATTTCTACTCCTCCTTCACCAGCTCCCTGCCGTGGACGAGCTGCGACAACCCCTGGAACACACCCAACTGCACCAACTACTTTGGAAAGAGCAACGTGACCTGGAGCAACTTCTCCAAGTCGCCGGCTGAAGAGTTTTATACGTAAGTGCATGTAAGTGGAAGACATAGGTGGGCTGGGAAAATTCCTTCTCTCCTTGGGGTCCAGCCACATGCTAAGGTCTGCTGAGCGAAGGACCAGGATCTCAAAGGCTTATAAACACATACCCCACTGTAATTTGCAGTGCTTTGTATCTTGATGTAAGTTAGACTGAGATTCTGAAGGGGCAGACCCGCAACTACCCCGGGGCAGCTCATCCAACAGGTGGCTCTGACTGCCTGGCTGGTAGGTGATGGAGGAGCAGGTAAGGCTTGTAGCAAATGGCTACCCTAAGAGGAGTCTGGACAGACAAAACCTAACCCAATGTAATTTCTGCTGGTGGAGTTTTACACCAGATTCCTGCAGAGCTAAAACTCCACCAGACTAGGCAAATTTGCCCTGGTTTAGGGGCTTATGTCATCTGCCTGCTCCTTTGTTTATGCTGGTGCAGTGCTTATTACACTGCTATAAATGTATTGTCTGTCCAGCGCTTCAGTGATTTGCTTGCCTAAGGCCGCTACCCACACTGAGTCAGGAGCTGAGCCTAGAGTTCAGGAGTCACCCGCTACTAAAGCAAGCTCTCTGCAGGTCTGCTGCAGCTCCAATGGTCTAAGCTGGGCACACCTGGGGCAGAAACAGATCCAGCCACATGACAAAAGACCCCCAGGTGACAAGACTCAGATGTGCCTTCCCCTTCTTGGATCAGCACCTAACCCTGGATTTCTTTTGCCACAGGAGGAAGGTCCTTGAGATTCAGAAGTCCAGCGGCCTGTATGATGTGGGTGGGGTCCGCTGGCAGCTCCTCCTCTGCCTGCTCCTCATCTTCACTATTGTTTACTTCAGCCTGTGGAAAGGCGTGAAAACCTCAGGGAAGGTAACCAAGCCTCCAACTCCAGTTCTGCCTAAAGGCCTTTCTGACAGTGCCACATCTCAGGAGAGCCCTCATACCCTGTGAAGAGGACCCACTGCATAGCATCCTTGCTCAAAACAGAGGGCCCTTCCCTGCATGCTCTGCCTCTCCCAAACACACACCTTAGCACAGGAGCCTGGTTAACCAGGTTCAGTGATGCTGCCTGACTTCACAGCAGAGGGGGACTGCAAATTGCAAAGAGTTGTCTAAACCAGACTGATTCCCCTGTGTGTTAGGAGTCACCCAAACACTAAGTACATTTGGGCACTCAGATCTGATAGGTGACAACCTGCTAACAAAGGGGAAAGGCAAAAATCCCCCAATCGATTATAACAACCTGCTCTGCCCTCATGGGGTTTAAAAGATATAGGTCATTCTTTCATGGTAGCCTCCTTGCTCCACATAGTGCCAAAATCTTGCAGGAATGCTGTTTGCTTTCAGCCCATTGCTAAAGAACAGCATAACCCTGTTATACAGAACCCCTGTGGGACCAGGAGAAAAGCTCATTAAAAGAGGGTGCTCGCTATAAAGAGGCTAGTCAATTTGCTGCATCTTAGTAATTTAAAAAATTGGCTCCTACTGCTGGGATTGTTAAAAGGGGGATGTTATAAACAGGGTTCATTATAACGAGGTTGTGCAATAGCATCCCTCCAACCAGGTTGTGTTCATTGGACTGGCCATTCCAGTTCCATCACGGCCAGCGAGGCCTGGGGTGTCTTCTCTGTCTGTCTCCAGCTGGAGTCTGCCTCCCTTGTCCCTGCCAGTGACATCTGGCCCTGCTTTCCAGGTGGTGTGGGTGACAGCAACTCTGCCTTACGTTGTCCTCCTCATACTACTGGTTCGGGGAGCGACTCTGCCCGGGGCATGGAGAGGGGTCGTCTTCTATCTCCGACCCAACTGGGAGAAGCTCCTGAGCACTGCAGTAAGTGTTAGCAAACAAGTCCCCTTCAAGGGCTCTGCCCTGTGTAGCCAGGTGTTTGTTGGGTGTAGCCAAGTTTTGAGGAGCCACGGAAGAGCCTGTGAGTCAAGCAAGGAAGGGTTAAATGCTCTGTTTTGGCTTTATACTAGAAACTAGCATGAACTTCAGCACTGAATTGATGACCCTAGAGAGGTCATGTGTCTCTCAAGACAGGCAGAAGGGGGACCTGCTAGCTCCACGCACTCCCCAGGGTTCATTGCCTAGACTCAGTAGCCTTGTCCACAGCAGGGAAAATCAGATGCACAAGAATACTGGCTGCAATGGAAGCTGTCCCATGATACAGAGCGGCTGCTGTGTCATAGGACACTGCTCTGAGTCTGACATGGAGGTGAAAATGTCCATGAGTGGCCTTTCCACTACAGTGTGGGGCTTAATATACAAAAGACAAGAACTGGCAGGGAGATATTGCTAGAACAGCACGCCGGGGAGAAAACATTAGCCACAGTGTCACATACTTTAATGAGAAAGTAAGTGTACCTGTTGCATCTCCCGGCCTGCTAATCCGCTCCAGCCACCTCAGCGGACAATGGCCTTTAACAAGGAGCTTGTTCACACAAGAGCCAGCGCTTGCAGGTCCATCGGGCACATGCCCGGCCCAGATGAGAGAACCAGAGAGTAATGGGTTTATTATTCCTGCACAAAATAGCGGCATGCTGGCCAAGCTCTTGGAAATGCAAATCTTTAATTGGATCACCCATCTCATTTGCTGCCAGGTTCCGTTCCTGCCGCGTTCTCGCCCGCCCGTATAAAGCTGGCCTGACAATAGATTTCCTGTCTGTAATTAGCACAGAGCTGCACTTGAGCATTTTCATGAAAGGTAATCAGCGATATGCTCTCCAGTTAGAGCCTTTCATAACAGAGACAGGGCTAATCATTCAACAGCCCTCCCTTTTCCCAGTCACTGTGAGCACAGCTGGAGCAAAGGGAAAGTTTCAGGGCACCCCAGGAAGCAAAGCTGTCACAGCCCAAACGCCTGGGTGTACACCCTGTGCACCCTGGCCCATTGGGCAGGACCTGCCCTGTGCCTGCCTGGGATCTAGGCTTTCTGGCTGGGCCCAAGCCCTCAGGAGACACCTGCAATCCTGCCTCCATCCAGCTTCTCTGCTTGCTCTGCCAGGTTTGGGTTGATGCTGCTGCCCAGATTTTCTTCTCCTTGGGCCCTGGATTTGGCGTTCTTCTTGCCTTGGCCAGTTATAACCACTTCAACAACAACTGCTACCGGTAAGAAGCCAACTGTGGGCTTTGCTTTGGTGCCCTCAGCACCCCGGAGGCTGGACTCCCCTGCTTCCACATAACACCAGCTTATCTGCCTGCAGGAAGCCTGTTGGGTGGTGTTCCAGCTGCTAAAAAAAGTCTACCCAGCTCTGTTTACTCCTAGGCAAGCCGAGTTATCCTGCCCAAACACAGCTACTGCCTCTAGCGAGAATCCTCTTGCCTCTGGGCCAACAACTCCTGCAGCTAGAAATGCAGGAGCTTTTGGGAACGGCGCCCGTCCCAGTCACTCTCCCCCTTTCTGCCTTTCAGGGACGCGATCGTCACCAGCGTGGTGAACTGCCTGACCAGCTTCCTCTCGGGCTTTGTCATTTTCACAGTGCTGGGCTACATGGCTGAAATGAGGGACGTGGAAGTAGAAGATGTAGCAAAAGACAAAGGTTTGCCCTCCGTTAGCCTTGGAATAGTCTCTTCTGCCCTCCAAGATAATGGATACTGGTCTGCAACCATGTGTTGGGGGCTGGGTGATTAATGGTCAATCCTGCAAATCCAGATCCTGAGCTATGCCCCTGGCTTTGCTGTATGAGCTCCAACATAGGCGACTGGTAGGAGGGACACAGGAGTGGGGCATGTGCCCCCCCTGACAGGGTCGTCTTCTCTGCCAACACCAGCGGCAGCTTCTGCAGGTGCTCGCCAGCCCTGTCCCCACTGCCAATGCTACCGCTGGCTTCTGCAGGTGCCCCCCCCGACTCGGGAGGCACCAGTTGCCCATGAGCTCCGGCAAGCTATGTTGCCTTCCTGTGCCTCGACTATTCCCATCTAATTCAGAAGAAGGAAAAACTACCTTCTTCACAGGCCTTAAGTAATGGTTGTCAGGGCAGTGAGCTGGCAGCTCAGGTGGGGGCCTTCCCTAGGAGTGACCAGGCACTGAGGGGGCTTGGGCACAAATTGGGGCAGAAGGCCAGGCCTGGCAGGTGTGAGTAACAGAACAATTTTCACCTGCACAAAGAGGAGTGAGGCACCTACTTCCTCTCTGTGAGGGTTGGGTACTGAACTGCCATTCACTCCTGCCTTGGACAATCTTCTCCCAAGAGCTTTTCTAACATGGCATGAAAATCCCCGTACTTCTGCCAGTGGGCACGAGGCAGAAGCTCCAGGATTTTTGTCACACAGGACCACATTCATAGCAACTGGTGAGCAAGGAATAACCAGCATCTCCCTTCCAGGTCCCAGTCTGCTGTTCATCACCTATCCCGAGGCCATCGCCAACATGATGGGCTCCACCTTCTTTGCCATCATATTCTTCCTCATGGTGATAACTCTGGGGCTGGACAGCACGGTAGGTACCTTCATGATCCAGGAAAGGACTAAGTGCCCATTCCAGAGCACCCTGCCCTTGAAGGATTCCTCCGTGGCCAGAACTCTGGTCAGTGCTGGGCATCCATCCAAAAAACAGGGCCACAGGCTGTGAAAAATACCCTGTCTCTTCTCCTCTCAAAATGGCCCATGTGCAGGTTATTTCAATGGGCCTTTTACTCATTTCTGCTCTGTATAAGGCTGATTCTGCCTCCCCCAGGCCCCTTTATTAACTTCAAAGGGACAAGGAATTGGTCCTAAGCGATAATCCCTGAGGGGTGGGTAATCCCTGGTGTTACTCAGCCTAGTGATGCTGCTGACGAGCCCCCAAAATGATAAAGGAAGTTGACTTTTCTCAGCGCTGGCTAGGAAAGCAGGGACAAGCACAGCAGGATGGGTTTGCATAAAAAGGTCCCCTCTATTTTATGATTTTTATTTCACTCCAGCAATTATTGTAAGAGTCCATAATTTTTTTTCATTTGTAAATAAGACGCAATGAACCCTAATATTATCCAAGGATAACATCTGTGCAGCATACTTCAAATTTGAGGCTTGATGGACAGTGTGCAGCCAGGGAAAGGCCTTTGGAGCTAATCATAAAATGTAATATCCAGAGAGAGTCCATGGGGTTATAGTGAATTTTGCACCAAGTGCAGAATCTGAGCCTTTGTTTCCTTTTTCTGGCTCCCCCACTGTTTCCTCTGGTTCCTGCACAGTTTGGAGGCTTGGAGGCTGTGATCACAGCAATAATGGATGAATACCCTCACATCCTGGCAAAGCGGAGGGAGCTGTTTGTTCTTGGCCTCATCACCATGTGCTTTCTGGGATCTCTCACTACACTGACGCACGTGAGTATGTCAGAGAGTGGATTCAATGCCACCTCCTTCTGCTGCTGGACCTTCATACAGGCCGCATGGGAAATGCCCGTGGGAGAGCAGGCTGCTGCTGACATACAGCCCCGCAATGGGAACAAGCAGAGAATCTTCATCTTCCACAAGGGCATTCGCCAAATTTCTGCCGCTGTCATGCTGTCATTCTCCTGGCTTGAGAAGGTCCCTGGGATTCCTTTGCAATCGTCCCTACTCTCCACTACCCTGGTTCATTTTAAGTCCTTTGCTAAGTTCCTGCCTTGCACTTTATTCCATTTTGCAGATCATACTAACCACCAGTCCCAGGCCAAGTTACTGGGCAGCCCCCACAGCCCACATAACCCTGCGGTTTGCTTGTTGCCTCATAGCCGCTACGTAACCATACTTCCTCCCTCACCCAGACCTAATTAGCTTCCTTAACAGTCCTTTGTGTGCAATTTGGTCAAAGGCTTTTCCAAAGTCCTTATAAAGCCTGGAGCTCTATTAGCCAGCTCCCCAATCTCGCTGTTTTACTGACACACTCAAACGGAAACACTCTAGTAGACTGGTGAGCCCTGGTTTTCTTTTTCAGGCACCAGGCTGGCTTGTCCTGGCAATGTTCAAAGTAAGGCTTCCCACTTCCAGTTTGGTTTTTTTTACATCTGGTTTTTCTCAACTGACCGCAGCAGATTCTCTTAGACCGGCCTCCTTCACTCAGCCTTTCTTACAGGACTGCACCTGCAGCAATATCTCAAGGAAGAGAAAAGTCTCCTTCACCTAAGCACCCTCAATCCTAAACCCCACAAGGGGCTTAGCAACTCCCCTCCAGTGCATGGATTGAATGCTTGAAAAAGCCAGCGCAGTGGAAGGAGAGAGAATCCAGCATTGCCCAGTCTACCTAAGAGTCACTAACATTACAGCCAGCTTGCATTTGTCATTCCAGGGTGGGGCATACGTTGTAAAACTACTGGAAGAGTTTGGCGCCGGATGCTCGATTCTAGCTGTAGTGTTGTTAGAAGCAATAGCAGTGTCATGGTTTTACGGTAAGGAAACTCCCTTTGGACACCTCTGTTATTAAGTGATGCCCCTGAACAGCCAAAGATCTTGACCCTTCAAATACTTGTGCATAGGCTTCTCTGTGCACAAGGCTTAATAGGACTTATTCTTGTAGCGATATAAGAAGTCTTGGCTAGGCTAGAGTAAAGGACAGTCTCTCGCGAGCATGGCAGTTGTGAGCTTTCTCCGTGAGTTCTCTGCAGGTGCTGACTCTCCCTTGCCGAGCAGTGACACGATGTCTGTGGTCCATTTTCTTCTGCACAGGAATTCAGCGGTTCTGTAACGACGTGAAGTCCATGCTGGGCTTCGCCCCAGGGATGTTCTGGCAGGTTTGCTGGGTGGCCATCAGCCCAGCCTTTTTAGCAGTGAGTATTGTTGTCCCAAGCTGGGGCTCAGCTTGCTAACTTTCCTTTAGACACCTAACCATGCATGTGCCGGCTGGAATGCTGACATAAGACCTGACAGATTCTGGGAGGACATCTATAGCACAATATGACCTATGTAGTAACAGCTGAGTTAGCCTCCATCCAGCTAATATAGAGAACACAGGCTGTGAAGATGCAGCAGCTATGGTGGATCAGCTCAGTGGATGCATTTGCACTTTAGCACAGGCTATCCAAACCCTCTGGCAACCCTATGAACTAAAGCCCTTGCCATCATGTCTCCACTGCTTTCAGTGCCTGTGTTAGCGACGTCAAAGCAAGCTTAGGTCTGCCTGCACCCACCACTCACCCTCCCTTGCTCCCCAGTTCAGTCACCCTTGGGTGTATAAGGAAGGAGGGCTGTTGTTTACGAAAAGTCACCTCCTTTGTTTTCTGTAACCAGAAATCAATAGGAAGTTTGCTAAGTAAAGTGGGAACATGACATTCTATCCATACACACTGAGACTATGCACTTGTCAAATAAAAAGGTTGCACAACACGTATTGATCTGCATGATCTATAGATCATGGGCCATAGCTCACAGTTGGCAGCTGCAATTCAGTTTGAGTCAATGAAGTGATGCCTGCTTACACCAGCAGTGATTTTGGCCCTGTCGTGTTCCTTCTATAAAACAAATCCATCTACTCTAAAGATTGCAATGTATCAGCTTTGCTGTGGTCCAGCTTGCCAGACAGGCTATTTTAAATGCAGCTCCAGTGCTGCACTGTGTACTGGATCCATCACCTTTGAAACGCCAGCCTTACACTGGACTTCAAAGAATGCCCATCTGTAAGAGAGAGAATGTATTAATATCACCTGCCTTCCAGGGGGGAGAGGGATTGTAAGGATGAATAGCTGTGTTAAGGACTTGAGAGCTTAGGTTTTAGGGGCAAAGTACTATAAGCAAGGCAGAAGGAAAATGAATGACTGAGTTACACCAGTGAGAAATAACCTCAAAGGGGCAATCTCTAAGAGGTCTTCCTCTGATGAAAACCTGACAGACAACCTAGATCAGAGCTAGTAAGGAATGCCTGTCTGGCAAATGTTGATTTAAACCCCATACTGGCCTTTAATAACTCAGCATGAGTTTGTAAGTTTGATGGGTACCAGTCTGAGAGTTTATGAGATGCTGTATGCCAATTTGCTGGCACCAGGGAATTAATCCCAGCTAAGAAGGCACAGATGTACGTGATCCTGGTATAATCATGAATGAGTATTACAAGGGAGAAAAAACATGGATGCTGTGTTGAATGGAATTTTAGTGCATCATCATATACAGTCACTTCTAAATTACCAAAAATGCTATTACCCCATGAACCAGGGTGGATCATGTGCTTTTCATTGGCCCTTGGAATGCAGGTCTTGCAATCATACACCTCTCACATAGCTCTCTTGCTCTGTTAACAGTTTATAATAGTCAGCTCTCTCCTGGACCAGCCACCACTCATGCTCTTTGACTACCAGTACCCAGAGTGGAGCATCTCAGTAGGGTACCTCATTGGAGCATCATCCTTCATCTGCATCCCTGTCTACATGGTCTACAAGCTGGTCTGGACACCTGGATCTCTCAAGCAGGTCAGGAAGAGCAGGATGTCATGTGATGTTATGCAATCCTGTGTAGTTCAGATATTGTAGGAGGCTGGGAGCCAGCATTCGGTGCAGCGCAATGGGAGAGGCTAGGCCAGCCTCACAAAGGAGTTCCTTATGCAAATACACTCTGCCACAACTGCAGAGTTACAGATCTAGGGGAAACAATAGCCCCCCTGCACAGCCCCCTGGTCTGACTGCCCCACATTCATGAGTCCAGGGTTTGGTCTAGTCACCTCCTCCCACCTGCTTGGCTTTCTCTTCTGTTTCTGGGGGTGGAATGACCTCCTCTTACCAACTGAGAATTCTGTTTTCAAAACAGCTGCTGACCCCTGTCTTGTCCCTGTGCTTCTAGCAGGTAATTCCCAGATGTCAGCCTCTCCTTCCCTTTCTCTCATATAAAAATGCTCCTGCCAGCTTCAGGAGAGAGTTCCCTTCAAAGACAAGAGCCCAACATGTAGCAAACCTATTGCTGCACTAGAGCAGAACCATTCGATGGTGGCCCTTGCTTCCATGTCATGGCCCCTGGACCTAGCTGTTCAGCTGGCTGCCAGGTTCCTGCTGTGAAATGAGGATCCAAAGCCAAGCAGGTAGTGACGTTACAACAGTGTGTGCAATGTGATATCATTACAAAGCAAAGTGGAATTTATCATCTGACCCTGAGGTCACAGACCTCATCTCCCCATCCACAAGACACCCCCTCCCAGTACCTGATTACGGCAGGGGCTACCTTGCTTGAAGAAAGGCACATCAGCAGTCACCTGAGGGTACGTGCCCCTCTGAGCTGCCATGCCCTCATTTCTTGGTTTCATTTGCACCAGACGCTGAGGCTTTCAGTGGTAGATGGTTGTGATGGGAAAGATAAATCACACAGCTCAGGTTGGACACTCACCACCAGAGCTGTAGAAGGTAACCCATTTCCTCCTCATCCCTGCTAGCGTCTGGCAGAGTGCATTCGGCCGGAGAAAACCATCCGAGACCAGCCGGCAGAGTCAGTCCGTATGTCACCTGTCCCCTAATTCTACAGCCCACAGAAGCGAGGTGAAGACTGCCAGTCGGCTCTGTGATTACCAACATAACAAACTACATGGACAGGGAGAACAGCTACCAACATGATTTGAATTGCTCTCCTGCGTCTCTCTAAAACCTGTGCACACTGGTCAAAGCCATCTCAAGACCTGAGGCACACAGCAGTGCCACTCTCTGCAGACTGTTTACCCATGCCATACCAACTGTACATGACCATGCATCTCAGTAAAAGCCTGTACTGTCAGTGTCCTAATCATATGCCTAAGCGTCCTGATCCAGGTCCCATTGAAGGCAGAGATGATCTCTGCATTGGCTGCAATGAGAGCAGGATCGGGATTCACCTGTGTCTGAGTTATCAATAAAATTGTAGTTTGACCAGAAGTCTCATTGTCATGGTGTGGACAGCCACAGTTACAGAGCAGACCGTGATCACACCCCCGTGCCTAAGGCATTGTACTGGCCACAACATGGCAGCTGCTTCCACACCTGACCCTCCTGCCTAAGTGCTAACTGACAGCATCAGGCAGATCTGTGGTTCAGGCTGGGAGACCCAAGAGAACCACAGACTTTGGAAGCACAATACCCCTCTTCCAGTCTCAGGCAGGCATTTTTTCTCCAACCGCACATATGTGCTTTCCACACAATGGAGCTGATTTCACTGCTACACCTGGATGCCTCTACAGCACTGATGGTCTATCCTGTGTTATATTCCAACCTAAATCCACTTCCAAATTGTCTTGCCTGTCCTCTTCGTTATCCAGGAGATCTCTTGTTTAGAGATAGGTTTGCCTTTCCCCTTCCTCTTCCTGCAGTGAAGTCACAAGGTGCTCTTTAGGCTGCTGCAATATCAGAGTATACCTTGACCCTCCCTGAGAGACATTTGTCTAGCCTGGTATATTCTGTTGTCCTGGCTGCCATTGGAGCATACACCTGGATATGATGGACTCCAAAGTAGGAACCTCTTCCTTCCACCAATGTAGGGAAGAAAGCAGCAGGGTGGGGAGGATCAAGGACTTGCATGCTTATATATTTTTTTTACAGTTTGAGCCAAACTCAACTGGCACAAAGAGCGCAGTAGGTTGCATGTGGGAAATACGCTGGTCAGAAAATGAGGGCAAGGGGTAACGGACTCTGACTTGCAGTGCAGTGCCAGCAGATTTGCAAAACCTGAGCAGCTCACGCCATGAGGGGCCCAGAAGCATGGTGGATCACAGGGATAATGACTCCCAGGATGGCCTAAGATGAAGGATGAGGTTGACAGTGATCTGTTTCCCTGGTGCATCTAACAAGGGTGATTCCACTGACTTGGGTGAACTTGCTCTGGATTTGTGCCATGACCACTGGAGAAGCTCCTCTCCCTTTTCTCAGACATGTGCAGACCTCCTTACATAGTGGCTCCCCTATCCGATCAGTCTGACAGAGAATGCCATGGGAGGTGCACCTGGGACTGCACTGGACCCATTGTTCTGATATCAAAGTTCCCTTTGAAAGAGAAAACAAAGCACAAGTTATGAGCAGAGCTCAATGAAGGGAAGCAAAATAGGCTTCCATCATTGCTTGCTTGTTTGAATTCAGAATAGGTCTAACTAACATGGGAGGAATTCCTTATTGCCAAGTCTGATTCTAAGCCAACTTCACAATCCTTCAGGTTTCAGAAGGGCACAGAGCTGCAAGTGCCTGCTACAAGAATAGGACTGTTCTGTTTGACATGACTACGTGTGAACAGGCTTTGCTGAGAAATGCCATCAGTCGGTCTTTGGTTCAAATGTACTGAACGCCAAGTGCAAAAACTGTTTATTCAAAATGTAAGTGACATGGAGAACAGATTAGATGGTGATTATTATGAGATAAGCCTAGTTATGGATCTGGGCTCTGACGTTTTCAAGGGAATTCAGAATACCTTGCTGGCCTTTTTTAAACGCTGTTAGAGATTGGAATAGCTTCTACGGTGGATCTAAATTTGTACTGATAACTGGCCAGTGCATGGGGTAGAGGCAGGTCCTCTCAATAAATGCCTGTAACTCAGCTTGCAGCATCTGTCCTGTCTTAGCACTTAACCATCACTCCGCTAAACTGAGTGCCCAGGAGGGAAATTCCATTTAAAGGTGATCCTCAAAACCATCACTCACTAAACTGTCCCAAACATGACGATGCTACATTGTGCCCCTCTAGTCATAGATCGCAAGTCACTAAAAGCTGCTATTGTTATCCCATTTTAGAGATGGGTACACAGAGGGGAAGTGACTTCTCCAGACAGCACAACAAGGGCAAACCCCAGACCTCGAAGTCCAGGCCTGGCATCCTGCTCCCTAGGCCAGGCTTCCCAAACAAGTAACAAAAAAGAACAGGTAGATATAAACCATAAACACATGTATATATGCAGGCAAAAAGCTGAAGCTCACTATTTCTTCTATTTACACACCCAGACTCAAATGTAGATGCCCCATTTTATCCCACAGCCCTGGCAACATCATAGTTATCTAAAATGCTCTCCCTGAAAGCTTGCTTAATAACTATTCTCCAACTATTTGGGTTGGTCTAATAAAAGATATCCAATTCACCCAAGGAACCTTGTCTCCCTGAACAGGGGCAGTGGAGATAGCATCTTGGATTTCAGTTTAGACACTCCAGTAAGACAGGAGTACTCCTCAGCTATTTTCTTTTTAAAAAGCAAATACTAAGGCAAACCATTGGTAACTCAGGGTGTTACAGGTGTCAGCACTGCCTGAAATGTGATAGTGACCCTATCTGCTCCAAAACCACAGGCTCCTACAACTGGTGTTGCTGGCAGCTCTCCAACAGTGGCTGGCAGTACAGGCCCTAGGATACACAGTTAAGCCCTTCTAAATCCAACCAGTCATGGGCAACAAAACACACACGCACCTCATGTCACTGCAACACACCTGTACTCATGGTCTGCACTAGTGTTCTGGGATCTCAGCAGTGCACCTTTATCATCATCTATTACCTTTTTCAGCCTTCATGAGTCCTTGTTGTCCCCATCAAACACCTTACAACTCCCAGGTTTCCTACTACAGCCAATGTACTGTCATTGATCCGTGTCTTTGGCATGTCTTTCGAACTCAGCGTGTTGTTATTCTGGATGTTTATAAATGAAACGTTGCTATTCAAAAAATATCATTTCATTTATAAATCTGCATGCAGCAAGCTTCTTTTTGCAGCTTTCACTCTACCCATTTCTGACAGGGCTGTGAAACCATTTTCTCATAAATGCCAATATTAGACTTAAGAATAAACTTCTGCAAATATAAATCACCCTAGAACTGCTATGAGTTATTCATATCTATTTTGCAAATAGTTCTTTATGACGGTTAATTTCCAGGCAGGTTTCCTTTACAAACAGACTTTGATCATCTTTGCTCGTGCTTTTCTGTAAACCCAGGGTAGACACGTGGAACGAGAGCAGACGGCTGTTTTAGAACAGCTTCTCTGCACAAACGCCGGGTACAGTTTGCTAATAAGACTGATGGTGATAAGGATCCTTTCTGAAAGACAACAAACAGAACATGCCTAAGACCGATGCCAAGAACAAGTGGAGGCTCGCTGCAAGGCTCGCTCTCTCAAGAGAACAGAAAACCTCACTTTCAAAGCGCTAGGAAGCATCAGAGAAAATCCAGATGGAGAGTGGTTGGGGGAAAAGGGCGTAATTGAGGAATCACTTGTAACAAACTCTCTAAGTTCACTGCAAATTTAACCTTTCTTGTACGTGTGCTATTCCCTTGGCCAAAAGGAGAGAATCCCTGATTGCGTCCTTCCGGACTACAAGCCCCGGCGTACACGGCTCCAGGCAGGCGGTAGGAGTGTGTCCCGCCGAAGCGTGCACCTCCAACCGCGGAGCACAGCGAGAAGCAGCCGAACACCCGGGGCTGCATTTGGGTGCGGTGCACGTGCTCCCTTGCAGCTCCGTGTCTACGTGGAGCCGGGCCAAGCCGCCCAGTGAATCTGGATTTACCCTCACGAACCTGCCATCAGACTCCGTATCAGACAGCACAAGCGATGCAGTGAAGCGTCCCAGATGAGGACAGGCAAAGGCACCGTCCTGCCGTCGTCCGGAGTGCATTTCACCGGCTTTATGTGCGAACGGCCCTTTTTTATACCAGAAAACACCGGGCGAGTTCAGTCTTACGCGGTCGGCGTCGGCTGCCTTGCGCGGTGCGTTGCGCACCAGAGATTTCATGGATGTTTAGGGTCGGAAAGGACCCCTGCCCTGAGCACCAAAACGCAGCTCCTCGCCCCGCACCCATGTCTGTAGCCCCCCGTTGCGGCTGCGTCTCCTGAGGTGAAGGAAGCCTTGTCCACCCTCTGTCCACACCGACTAAACACCCCCGGGCGTGCGGGCACTGCTGTCCAACACGCCCGCGGGGCGGGGGGGCACGGCGATGGTGGCCTGCCCGGGTGGAGAAGGGGGGGAATGATGTGCGAGGCAGCCTCGCTCCCCCGCAGCCATAGCCCAGTCACATGGGTGGCGCGCGGCCCTGGCTGCACAGCTCGGGGCGGGGGCGCCGCTCGCTGGGCTGGGCCGGGCCGGGGGCAGCACGTTCAGCCCAGGTGGAGCGGGGCGGCGCTGAGTGCTTGGGGCTGGGCCGGGCCGGGCCGGGCCGGGCCGGGGCCTGGGGGCCGCCGTGGGTGGGGGGGGATGAGTCACGACACGACCCGGGGCCGTGGGGCCTGCGCCGCGCTCGGGGCCTGGCCTGCGGTGGGGACACACGGGGCATGGGGATGCCGTGGGTGCAAGTGGAGGCAGCTGCTGCTGCACCGCAGACCCCAACATTCTCCACGCGGACACGGGCGACGACTGCTGCGCGACCACTCCACGTGGCAGCCTGGAGGTGCGCGTAGGGCCGGTCGCCACGTCAGGAAGGGGCAGGAGCAGCTGAAAACCGACTTGGTCAAGGTTCATCAAGGCCGGTTCGTAAACCGCACAGCCGTCGGACGCAGCGAAGCCTCCTGCGATGATCAGATGACAACCAGCAGCGAGAACAAGGGATCTTGTGCAGCACAAAGGAGCGCCCAGCGCTTGGTTCGCTTTGGCACATGCTTATCTGTCTTCGGGTGTTGTACGCCCGACACAAAAAAAGTTGGCGATACTAGCGGCCTTTTAGAGAGCAACCGTCTTATCAGGAAAATCGCTTCGAGTTCCTTTTGAAATGTTACTGCTAAGAAAGAGGCTGTTGATGAAGATAAAGAGGCATGTTCTCCGTGTGACCAATTAAGCTGTCTACTAGCTACAACCAGATTCTCACTTTTTTTCCCCCCCAGTCGATCTGAAAATGAGAGCAGAGGGCAGAGTACATATTGGCTCTGCCGTGGTCTTGCAACCTGAAAGACAACTGGGTTGATATCCTGTGGGGTTTTCCTTTGCTGTTGTATATGTGCCTCTCTCATGTATATAAGGGGGTGGGCAAACAGAGGGGAAGGGGGCAGACTTTCTACATCTGGGTGAACAAAAAGGTATTAATTAGTAATATAGTAGGTCAAAATTGGGCAGTTCAGCTGTCACAGTAGCCACACAAAAGGAATCAACCGGGTTGTCTAGCTCTAGTCCCAGTGTTTGTTGTTCAGCGCCTTTATCCCGGATCTGAAGGAAAGCGTGAGATCACAGCTGGTGAAGTTTTATGGGTGACACAAATTGGAGACCAGTAAACAATTACCAGGACAAATCTGTTCAACAAAGCAGTCTTGGTACCCTGGTAATCTGGGCTGAGCTAGATAAGGAGTGTGTTCATGCTGCTATATGCAGGGTCCTAGCTTGAGATACTAAAAATGTAGGCCCAGTTACAAGATAAGAAGCTGTCTTCTGGAAAGCAACAAGCCTAAAAAAAATCTTGACATTTTTCTTGAAAAATAAGAGATGTGCCCTTAGCTACCCCAGGGAAAGCAACAGTGAAGCAGTCAGGGCACCGAGCTGGGGAGGTGGAAGGGTCTGTTCTGCCCGATTCAGACCAGGGACCTGAACTTCAGCCTCCACCTCCCCATCATTACTGGACCATGTTGGGGTGGGTCTCACTCAGTCTTTCCTGTTGGGCCAGAGAGAGCGTGGGCGAGCCTCTTGTTTTGAGCAAAAATTCCCTGAGGTTATCGGTTTGGAACCTGTTGCGTTAATTAAGACAAGAACTGTAGAGCTTCTTTTTCCCGCTCAAAATTGATTCCTGTTTCCTGACATGTCACTTTTTCCTTCCTGCAGTGCTGATGGGGAGTATCTTCAGTATCCTGCTAATCACCATGATCCTGATGGCAGTGTGCGTCTACAAGCCCATTCGAAGACGGTAGCAGAGCACGAGCGGCTGTCACAGGAATACTGGATCAATCACATTGCATGTGGAAACTTTGGGATCAAAGCACTGGTACTTGTTACAACTGATGTGCTATATAGCTGCTGTAAAACCAACCTGACTTGTACCCCAAGCTCTGGCTTGTAAGCGCCTAAGTCACTTGTGAAAGTGGCTAAGGGTGTCTCTCTGTTCTAGCATAACCAGTTGTTCTTTTGCAGAAACACACCCGCAAAGCATAACCAGTTGTTCTTTTGCAGAAACACCCCCCCCACTGCCGTACTAGGGCAACTGCTCTTAAAGACACTACAATTAGGGTCTGGCAATCTCATCCCTCATTTTCAGGAGTTTGTACCCTGGACAGACCCAGATATTCAAACATGAATGCCTTAAGTTAGACAACAACTAAATGTGGCCATCAGCCTGGCAGCACTGCTGTAGATGTCTAACTGAGCACTTGTTTGGAAACATTAGCTGCAAACTGCACTTGGCATTTGTCCTAATCCTGACAGGAGAGGCTACTACTATATGAAGTCTTTTACTTTGCTAGTGTCCATAAGAAGGCTTTTCCACACAGATTTATTGCATTTTTGAGTTCTGCTCTTGGCTCCTGGGTGGGTTTACGATAGCAACAAACTTCATGGACACTAAACACAGCATCTGCGTGTTTCTAAAACAACATGCCACACTTTACAAAGGGTGGGTCACGTACCATTTCTGCCAGTTACTGATTAAACTCCACCATAAACCTGCCAAAGTCCATGATATCTAATCTCTCACACACCCAGTGCCCTAATAAAGTATCTTGGCAGGAGTGACATAAAATGGAAAGCTTGAGTTCTGACTTCTCTCCTAAACATCTTTATTTTGCAAGTAATTGCATGCATCAGATTGCATTTTCAGGTTTTACAGTTTTAAGGAATTCAGTTTTCTGCTCTAGCGTGGAGTACTGCTGGTTTCTAGCATTGTCTTATTCAAATCACTCAAGGCAAATATCCACCAGAACCAGAAACCTGGCTTTGTAAAGATGGCCATGTGCATATATCTGAACTAAAATACAGAAAGGTGAGACAAACAAGGCAAGGAAAACATAGTCGGTTTGCTAAGTACTTTTAGCTGCTTTTCTTCTGGAGCAATAGACTTGCACCAAAATACCAATGTCGTTTGTTTGTGTGGAGACCAGTCTAGCTTCTGACTTGGCCCGACCAAACACTTACCTTCTTGGCTATGCAGTAGGCTTGGGTTACTAGAAAGTAGTCCAGTGACAGTGGAAATTTCTAAGAACCAGAGATTTACAGGAAAGCCAGTCACATGTGAGAATCTGCTACATCTCTGTGGAAGCAATGCTGCTTTCAAATCCTTCCGGAAGTGTTGTTTTTAAGCTAGGGGCAGCTCTCAGTTGTATGCATTGTCTGTAATGAATTTAAGTGTTTACAGTTGCATATACATGCTGCTATTTTATTTTGCACTGTTATAAATATTAATTGGATTTTGCTTTGGCATATTATATTTAATGAAAGATTTTTTAATTTATTTACCATTCCAAATTTCACTTTTGGACTAACCATATGTCGGTTTGTATTAGTCTTAAACCTTCTGTTGTGTCTTACTTGATGTCTGCTGGTTTAGTTTCATTGAAGAGCACTGATACTTGTTGGAAACAGTGATGATTCCTGGGTGCTTACCTGTTTTGTAATGATGGATAGTGTTTGTACACAGCCAATTGCTATGATGCCCAGTCTGAGTAAAACATGAGTAAAAGTGCAAGCAAAGTTCTTATTCTCTCTCTTCCATTTTTGTTCCCCTACCCCCGACACTCACAGCAGGGTATTCCATTGCTGGCGGTCTCAGTCTGCCTTCATCTCGCTGAATATTACACATCCTCCTTTGTTAGTATGGTATTGATGGAAAGCACACTTGTAGCTACAGTTCTACTGAGTCATAGCTCACCTTCATTCTCCACTCCCTGCAAGATCTTTTTGTACAAATAAAAAGCTAACCAAATAATCCCATACTCAGTCATTTGTGAATGCATGTGCTGCACATGCTACTAGACCGCTATAACAATCAGTACCTCAGCCGCTAACCAGTAGCTTCCCTCACGTCAGCGGGACTACAGAAATGGGTAAGAACCGGTAGAGATCCTAGGCCTTGCTGTAAAGCAAAATGTTTGCAAAGTACATGTTGTGGTGTTTGATTCATGGGTAGCACCCAGCTAATAACAGGTTACAAGTAAAAGTTGGAACATTGCACCACTTCACTCACCCATGGACAGATATCAGCTCTCTCTCTGGCTTAAGTTTCAAAGAGTCCTTCAGCTATTTTGAATGCATACCTTTATAATTTAGGAAACACTTTGCTTGCAGGTTTCTTTGAGACCAAGGGCAGTAGCTGGCTCACAGCTCTCCATTGCAGGAAATAAAGAACCACTTTAGCCACTTAAGCACAGCAAGCATTTAGGAAAAAAATTAATCACTTGAGCTGAATATCCAAGAAGGCAGCAGTCTATTACCAATGTGATAGCAGCTTTTGTAATAGGCACACTTAATTTTTATAATTCATTAAAGGTAGCCTTGGCTGACATTGGTGTAAGGATGCCGAATAGTTTTGCATTCCACCTTCCTGAAGAAGTAGCCTACTGAAAAGCTACCAGAACAAACAAAATAATGGTCCTACTGAAGGCGGCACATAGACCTGCCATGGAAGTCAACGGTACTATGCACCTTGGTTCCAAGTATTACAGCTGGTCCTAAATTTCGTTTTTATTCCTACTGCTATTGTACTGCAGTAACCAAAAGTCAAGAGTTAGCAATTTGGATTCAGAAAAGTTTGCTTAGCTCTAAAATTATAGACTAGTCCCTGTTCTGCATCTCAGTACTTTAATGAAGAAACTGCACTGCTTCCTCGTTAACTTTTGGATCGCTGCTTCCAATAAAAAAAAGTCCAAATTAAGCTGTGGACAAATTAAATTGCAAGTGTGCACAAGTGCTTGAAACCATTTATCCTAACCCTCATCTCCCTTTTAGAAACTTGTAGGCCTACTGTGCAGATCACGTGGAGACTCAATAGGATTAATTTGTAATAGTTAATTTGCACTGTACTGCAATTCATAAAAGCTGATTACAGCTTTCATGTTATACTACTTTAGAAAAAGTATCAGGTATTCTACATCATTTCCATGAAAGAAAGAACCTTACAAAAACCTGGCTTTAGAAAGAAGGATGTTGGCCTTTCATAAAAAGCTTGTTGTAAATATCAAATATGCTACCCTATTCTTTTCTGTTTCTATTCCTATCTCCTTGACACATGCATGAGTATAGATAAGTCATGTCATCAAAAGCGCTGTAGTTCTAATAGTCTAAAATGCCTCATTTGCTTTGAAAATATTTATTGTGCCAATCTCCAAAACATTTCAAAACATAAGATTCAAAATTGAACATAAATGTCAGAAAATGTCTACATGGATTATGTGTCCATTTAAAACGTTTTGATTAGCTGAGATCAATACTACATATTTGATAACTTTATACATGATAATGTCATATTTAAGCCCCCCCCCCAAAATCAAACGGGGATAAGCGCATACCTATTAACAAATTTCAGATGTCAGCTATTGTGCTTCAAGGTAGGAGTTACAGAATTATTCATGTGTACAGTGCAAGACTGTTTGCAACAGAAAACAATTCAAAGGAACATAAAAGGTATTGAGCTCCAAATCAAAGTCTGTGAATGGGCTAGGCCTCTGGTAATCAGGAAGCTTTTGATAAAGCCAAAGAGAATAAGACTTGGGCGTTGATTTAAGAGGAGTATTTTGAGAGAGCAGGGCATTCTGCTTCTAGAAAATGAGGAGCTGCCACGAGCACAAATTAAAAGTTTTCACATTAGTAACTGCACAAAAACTCTGAAGCTCATATAGTGAATTCTAAGAGGTTATGCAGATGTTAAACAGCTGCTGGGTTATTAATAAGCATTCAAGAAAGAAAAATGAACAAGCCAACAAAATAAAAAATAGCTCTGGACATTTTCCTGAGAGGCAGAGGCAGGATCAGTTGAGCTGGCATTCCATTTGCCTTTCCTGTGAGACCATGCACTCTCTCTCTGGACTTGCTGGTTTCACTCACTGCCAACATGCAGATATACGAGGCAGGGCTTCTGCAGACAGCCACCACTTCCACAAGACACAGCTGTTCCATTCCCTACGTGCCGTTATCCTGGATTATTAACTGAAGCAAAGGTCTCATGTAAAAATATGTGATCATGTAATTAAGGATTTCATCCCTAGAAGTATACTTTAAAAGCCAAAGTAAGATTATATAGTACATCTTATACCAACCCCGCCAAAATGCATAAGCTTTTTAAAAGCAAACAAAAAACCATTCCATTATGGAACTATACGGAAGGAGAGGAGCAGACCCAGTTTCCACAGGCAGGGAACAGGCCACAGAGTCAATCCGGGGCTCCTGGGCTCTTGCTGCTCCATCCTCCTGTTAGAACAGCGTTGGCTGGGTCTTCCCACCACCCCCACTCAAAAGGCCCCCTTCCTCTCGGGGGCCGAGGGGAGAACTCTGCTTCAACAACAACTCTGCCTGCCCGTTCTTCACTTCAGAAACAGAGAATCTTGTTTTCCCTATAACTACCAAAGCGCTTATCAGAAATAACCCATTAGAAAACCAGACAAATGCTTTCAAAGAGAGTAGTGCTTTTATTTCCGTGTAAGGAGGTGGAAAATTTATCTGATACTTCGTGACTTGTCAAAAATACAAACACAAGGCTTAGTCCCTTTTATGCAGCTGTGAATGGCACAGTAATTCTCTTCCAAAAGAGGAACAATCATTCCAATGTATATTGCTGCCTATGGTTAAGTAAATGACTTACAGTGTAACTGCCAATACCAAATATGCTATTTAGGGATGAAATTAGTTTTACAAATTGAAAGCTGCGTAGTTGGAAACAACATAGTGCTGATTATATGGGTCCTAGTATACATAGGAGGAACTGTAGTAAGACTGTTACCTGAAATGATGATTAGGAAGGTTAAAACAGAGTCTGAAGTTACCAACTAACTCTTACCACTGACTGTCATGTCTGTTCTATTGCGAGTTACACTGGATAATAGTCTGTCACACAGAACCTGATCCAGCTGCCTTGTTTTGTCTGAGTAACAAGTACAGAATCAGATCACACATACCCTAGGCTCTCTGCACTTCTGCCTGCCAGAAGTAGCAAATATTGCTCAGTAATATGTTTGATTACACTAAGACATTAAGGGTGTTCAGTATGTATTGATGGCATGTGTTTGACAGTCACAGCACAAATGCTGTGTACATTGAGCAAAGTGCAAACAAAATAGCTAAAAATATACAATATGAATAAAGTCCTGAGAAAAGTTGGCTAAAATATACTCCTGTATTATTGTTGATACCATTTTTATGAGTAACTGTACTGGCTTGTCTTAAAATCAATAAAAAGATTTAGTTAAAAAAATATATGTATTCACATGAAGGATGTACATTTGAATTTAAAAAAGCAACATGCATTTCCCTTTCAGATGACAAAGAACTATTAACTTCCTTACTAATAGGTGTACATCAAAATTTCACCTCATTTCTTGCCATATGAATTCAGCCTGCACAAACTAAAAAAAATGGATCTTTAAAAAGCACCTATTTCTATTATGTATTCTCCTGCTGCCCTCTTTGATTGTGTGAACTAGCTGGTCTTGAATCACGAGAGAGAAACTGCTACTATGACAGATGGTCCCATTTTACCATATAAAATTTCTATTAGCTACCTGTTTTGCCTGTGGCAAGAAAGCCTTGGCTTAATCTTGAATGAGTCCCTTTAGCTTGGATTAACTCTTTCAAGTTTAAATATCATCCCTATTAATAAAGCATGGCTGCATGTTAAATTGTCAGTGGCTGAAGAAAAGAGATTTCTCTAGGCCATGTGTATCCAAACCTAATGGAAAACACCTGTCAGTATGAAAGTGTACTGCTCACATTCTCCTCCCTATGGGAACTGGAAGAGACAAACAGCAAATGGCTTTGAGTTACTCAGAAGAGACTATGTAAATTAATATTTCTTTGGTAGGTGATGAGGAAATCATCCTTCTGATCTCCCCACACAGCGAGTTGTGAAACTCTGCTGCACTTCTACATCCCAATCCCAGACCAAGTCTCCAGCTGTTCTTGGATAAATATATTTAAGTGCAACTCTTCTCTTTCAAGAAATGTCAAGACAGTGTCATCTGGGAGCCACATGCAGATCCCCAAGTTCTCCAGCTGCTTTCACCTTGAATCATGGAGGCTGCAGCCTAAAGAAACTATAGATCTTCATGCATGATGCTCTGGGGACTTGGATCAAGATGGAGAACTGCATGCAGAGATTGGAAGCCTTTCTGAGCCACATTGCTATCCTAAAGACATGACAAAGGTGGTGAGAATGTCCTTGACCGATGCCACCCATGAGTGACCCTCCGGCTCCAATCTGCTGTGGCTGTCAGTTTGGCCATCCCTATTTCTGAAGATCCTACTTTTCCAGGAGAGAACGCTGCAAAGCTTGTTGAAGCTCTGCATCTTCCTCCTCATGGCGCCGTTTCTCCCGCTCCTCCTGTTCTCTGACAGACAACTCCATGGCAAGCTGCAAGTCTTTGTCAAAACTGGAAGGCACGACAGGGGTGCTGGAGTGTGGATTACTTGTCAGATAGCTCTCCTGCAGTGCCCTGGCGAGAGAAAAAGTTCCAAGAGATATATATCCCACTTTTACTTCATTTTTTTCCTAGAATGGAGTCTTTCCTTGCATTCTCTCCAAGAGACTTAACAGCAAAATAGGCTCCTTTTACTGAAGGAAAAGGAAGCAATTGCTAGGACAATGACAGAAAGGAGCATGTTCTAGGAGTCATGAAGTTTCCAATCCAAAATCCATTTCTCTCTGAAAGTGCCACACGGTAATGGCTCAGTTTTCAGCAGGCCTCTTAAAGCACACACACCTCATTTATAAGCAGAACCATCTGCCAGTACACAATAGGCAGGAAGATAACATTTTTAAGGCATGCACAAAATATTTCTTTGTGCTTGCAAGAGGAAGAAACCGCATATACCACAGCCTGTTTTCAGAGGGTCAATAGAAATTTGCTCCTCTGTTTATACAGGACACATAACTTGTATTAAGAAAGAAACAAAACATTTTCTTTAAGTGTCAAATAGTCAGTAGAGCAGAATCAAAATGTCCTGTTAAAGGTACTGCATTAGCAGCTGTTGCAAGGAAAGTAAAGAACCTTGAACGGTCTTTAAAAAGTAAAGAAACTTTGCTTTTAAAAGTGATCATGGTTTGAGCAAAGAAAAACTCCAGTCCTAGCACTGAGCTACCAAAGCCAAATTCTGTTATACAGGGAAACTTTGCTCTATGTTCTTGCATCACAAAGCAGGTATCTGGGCATCTAGTCTTGCAGCCTCAAGTGCTCAGGCTTTCTGATATTTACATACAGAAGTGTAGTATTCCTTTGCACTGCTTTCCACACTGACCCATGATTTGGCATGACAAGCTTAAACATTTTAGATAAATTAAATTAAGTTACCTCTGATACTGTATATTAAATTCCGGTGAATAAGCAACTGCTCCATTGGAGTGCGTTCCCAAAGCTTCCTAGAGGAAAAGATACCACCATGATTAACTGATCTGCTAGAAATTCATATATGAATTACATAAGTCACATATGACTTTTATTGATGCTTACTGTGACCCATTTCGGAAGTTTCAAAAGAACCTTCAAGGAGGATAAACACTCTCAAACGCCTTTCCCACAATTTTTTGCAAAGATTCTCACAGGAGATATATATACACACACACGCACCTTGGTACAGATTTAGAGATGAATCCTCCTACACGCAGTTCACGTCCAAATATTTAAGATACTGCTTTGCCACACAATACAAAGGTGAACTGAGATGCTGTCTTTGAGTTGGCATATGATTTGTTGGGTGAACAGGCCACCATGTAACTTTTTATAAGTCAAACCCAGGCCTGATGTTATACTTTATCTGATGAAAGAACAGACACTGAAAAGCTGGCTGCTCAGACTTACTTTATTTGCAGTAGACTCGAACAAACTCTGCTGAATGGCGAACTGCATTATCTCATTATCTTCATCTTGCACATGCATGTTTCTACCATCATCTTGAACATGGTAAGATTTGGGGATCTCAAACACAGACTGGTCAACCTCAAAATTAGAGCCTGTACAAACCAGAAACATACATAGAGTATGCACACTTACTGCTTGTTAACCCAAAAGTCAGTTATCAAAGTCCATCTGCATTTAATTTAATACATGAAAACCAACCCTCAAAAAGCTAAGACAAACCACCCATAAAGTATGTCAGAATGGGGAACTACAAGTACTTTGCTGTCACCAGGTAGGGGAAAAACAGATTAACACTGATGTCAGAACGTTTTACAACCAGTAAAGCCAATATGTGGCACCAAAGAACTAAGCAGGCTGAACTGGATTTTGACAAGTTGGGAAGGAGTGGGGGAGAGAGCAAAGCAAGCCCACAAAAAATAAGCAGCAATGAAGTGCAGCAAGCCACTTGCCAAGTCGCCCACTGACTACATATACAAAACAGCTTATGACATGCCCACAGAACAACTCAGCATTCATATCCAGTGCTCCCCATTACCAATCCTGACAGTGCCTTAACACTACTTCACACAAACAGGTTCCACATTAGCAAGAGAGGCAACAGCACTTGATTCCAAATCCAAAGGATTTACACTTAACAGAACAATCTAGAAAACATGCCAGGGCCAAAGTTCAGGCATCTCAGTAGGGCGTTGAGTGACAAACAGGGTTAATCAGTTTAGCAAACACATTCCAGATACGTAGGGATACTCGTGCATTACGCTTTCCAGATTGGTACAGACTGAACTACAATTTACTGTAGATTGAGCTTTAGTTCCATCCAGGTAACAGGTCTGCTTTACCCCACCCCATTATTTATAGCAAGTGCACAAAAGAAGCCATTGTGTATACCCACCACACTTTTACACTCCTTACCCAGATCACCTCCGGCAGCTTGCGATGAAGTTTTGTCAGCTGTCCTGCAACCATTGACATTTTCAAACGTAATTCGAGCATTCAGCACATGGAATAAGGGAATTTCTGTAAGAAGTACAAACTTTCTGTGAGAACATGTGGGGTCTGCTGCATCTGATTTACAGCAGTATCAGCCATTTTTACACATTTAGCAGATACATTCCACAGACAACGAACTGCACATCAGTCCATGAGAAAGTCAAGTTAACTGGAGGCAGTCTCTCTCACACACTTAGTCTTGCACAAATGCAATTCCTGGACATTCACTATATTTCTATGGAAGTTGGATAAAGTCTCTCCAATGTACCAGTTGCTGTTCATACTGCACTCTTGACAGGGACATGCCTTCACATCATTTGGAAACTGCAGCTAAAGCAAAATGCAGCAGTCTCTTTAATAAGCAACATGTCCATGAAGAGAGCACCTGGTATTCTGCATCATGCCCTGCAATGGATATTTGAATGAAGTTTACAATTGTGTTTGACTTATGAAGCCGCAGCAGCTTAGGTCCTAAATCTCAGACTGCCTCCTAAGATTTTACAACATTTACAATATTTTACAACATACTGAAAGCACTTGGGCTAGTAAGAGGCTAACAACTGCTAACTCTTAGTGGTTTGTCTTTGCCTTTGGAATTCACTTCCCTGTGTAAACTTTCAAAGTGTGGATTTAACGATGATAACGTCAATATACAGTTCTCTGAACCGGTTAGCCTGCCATAGCTTCATAGCCTGCCATTATGGTTAACCCTGCCATAGCTTCAGCCTGATTTCACACTAACCCAGCTAACTAGCTCACTCTACACTATCAGCATACATGGTAGGCTTGGCTATATTCCCAGATTTGCCTATGAAGAGATTGGTCAGATGACAGGTGGCATTTTCAGGTGTCAAGTTCTGTCCAGTTTTTAAGTGTTGTGTTGTGTGATTGTCAATGGTAATACATGGGAAAAGGCTGCTGAGCAGTACCAATTTTGACAGGAAATCCAGGTGGGAACTCCAAAGTGATGAAGTCTTTCAGTCTAGCAAAATGAGCACTAGTTCTGGCCATCAGATCAATGATTGGAGTGACCTGCTCCACAAGAGAAAGGGGGAACTCCTCACTCATCCACAACGTGGCTTTAAACCTGCAACAGAGTCGCACAGGAAGGCTTCAAGAAGGTTGGAACTTTTTTAACACAGCACAGCAAAATACCTAGCATTATCTGACAATACTTCTAGCATCTCGGAATGGATTACAAGGCTTTAGCACTAAATGGGTCTCAAGGCTGGCACTATTAATTTGTATTACGGGTGGCATTTTCAAGACATGTACAGTGTTAGCCCAACTCTGCTTCTACTGGCTTCGTGAATTAGGACAACTGAGCATATTTTAAAATGCCACCCTTAATTTATTCCCCACTTGAAGAAAAAAGGGGGAGTTTACATGAAACAGTAAGCATTTAAGACAAGATTATTTCTCACTTTTGTGTTCTAATGGTGACTTCCTTAGGTCTTCCTATGTCTCTGTCTTTCAGCTCAAATTCTGGATCAAAGTATTCCTCCAGAGTAATAGCAGTTGGGTTGTTTATTGTGGCATACTCGGTGGTGAGATCCTGTAAGAATCAACCACCACAAACCTGGTAACTATTACAAAAAGCATGAGCCTACATCTCTGATTCTAGAGCAGTAACTGGCAGCTGTGTAACACAGCTCTCTCTCCATTTAAATCAGTAACGACATGTGTACTCACAAAAACAGGACAGATTAAAAAAAGCTCCAGATGAACATGCACGTTCATCCAAAGTATAGATCTCAAAAAGTTTTACAGACAGGAGAGTCTGCTTCCAAATACATACTTTAACTCATACATTATGAAGATGTAATACTGAAAGCTAAAAACTACCCAGTCTTATACGCATGTGCTAATGCTACCCACACACACCATCATTCATTGATGACACCAATCTGGTGAGAGTACTTAAATCAATAAGAGATACACATGCCTTATATAAGAGAGTCAGGAAACAGAGCCATCCATTGGTAAGCCTAGTCCCTATTCACCTTATGCCTATACAGATATTAGAGCATCTTTGTTAAGCATGATCACCAATATTAACACTACATACCCTGCAGAACCCCAGGACACTTCTCTCCTCTCAACACCCCCAAGAGTCAGTGTGCGGCTGTTAAAGCATTTCTGCCCCCAAAGCCATTTTTTCTGTTGTCTCTTACAGCAACAGGTGGGGCTCAAGGTACATCTACAGGCTGGCGTTTGAACTAGTTAAGTTTCTGGACATGAAGGAAGAGGAAGCTTTTCCATAAGGTGCACACAACTCCCAGTAAGTCAGTTACTCAACACTGCAGGGATCTTCTTTGAAATCAATGGAAAGAGAAGCACTTTGCTCACCTGAGCCCCATACTCATGCTCCACTGTACCCAGGAAGGATTCCAGAGGGCTCCTGTCAGCTTAAGGAGAAAGAGGGGGAAAAAAAACAAACAGGCTTATTAAAAATGGCACGTCACAGTAGTGCACAAGCACACACAAGACTGCAGGGCCAGGGAGGCCTTAGTTCCACAGGCAGAAGATGGTCTTGTTTGTAGTGCTCAATCAAAGGGCATCATCTTCAAGGCCAGACAAGCTTCCTCTAAGCACTTTACTAGATAAACCCAAGAGTTAGTGGAGGAGGAACACGAGGAATACAAGAGAAGAGCAGGAGAAGAGAAGAATATCCAAAATCACTAACAGGAGCCTGTATGACAACAAAATGTTACGCCTCGTTTCCAGGCATCTATAAAGACTGTGCTGAGCGAAAAGCAACAGGCATTTCCTATGCAAGGTTACAAGCTGGCTTCTCTGCACCCTCCACTGTGATCTGTGTAGGCACTCAAGAGTTAAAACAAAACCAGACTGGGCATCTTGCAACTTTAGCCAGTGTAAAGGGAAACCAGCATGAAGTAAAGGTCTGACCAGGCTGTCAGGGCAGGCAATAAGCAGGACAGATAATGAATGTGCAAATAGGGTTCCACCTTCTGGAGTTCAGACAAAAAACTGAACCAAGTTTTCCAGACACTTGCTCCCATCAAATGGAATCAAGACTATGACAATAATCCTTATTTACATCTGGATTTACTTCAGAACCAGGTAAGAACTCTACCCTCCCCCAGGAGCCCACAGCATGTATTATTTGGCAGGGGAGGCTCAAATGCGAGCAAGATGCTTTCATTAGCCAGGCTGATTACTCCACATGCCACCCAGTGCACAAAAGCAGCACAAGGTTCTGTTCAGTTTCAAGCCACCGCTGGGAAAATTACCTTTATATCTTTTCTTTTCCTCTTCCGTCAAATGCTCTGTTCGGATCCGTGTTACTACATTCACATTGTTTGCTGTATAGACCTTTTCATAAAAGAAAAGGAAAAAATATGTATAAAAGAGACCAAGAATAAAAGTAGGACATCTTTAAAGAAGCCCAAACACCAAGGACAAAACCTAAAAGAAACTGGGGGGAGAAGCAAGAATCTGCCCACCTTCACCATATCAGAGACCAGGGGGAAAATGTCCAATGTGACTATTTAACTGATTCTTTTTCAGCTCTGAAGTGCAGGAAGTATTATGCGTCATGAATCCTGACAACAGTCCTGTGCTAAAACTGAATGAGACAGCCATCTGCTGGGCAGGCTGCTAGACTTACAAGAGACTATCTGGAATCACATGATAAAGAAACTAGTTGGCTCCAGACATTTCAGAACAATCCTACACCACCAGCAGTCAAAGAAGTTTCCCCACTGATTTCAGCTGGAATGGGACTGAGCCCTCTGCAATACTGGAGAGGCCTTAGCTCCTTGTAAAGGGATTTCATGTTTATTTTGACTGACAAGTGGGCAGCTGCCTCGGCCTTACTGATGAACCGCCCATGCCAGGGCTGCTTTGGAGGAAGGCAGGCTACGGAAGGTGCCTCAGGCAGAGCCACAAAGAATTTGAGATCCTCCACTTAGTGGTTCTGCAGGGCTAATAACAGTAAAACCTAGGTTTGAATCAAAGCAAAGCAGGCTCACTCAGTAAGATGGTGTCATTTGTGTAGGTCTTTGGTCATGCCAGACATTCAATGCAAGTTTGGTTTCACACAGGTCAGTTGAACAGTTGGACAAACCATTATATTACAAGACAAACAAACCACCCCTCTATCATGTTAGAAGAGAAGCAGGGGTGCAGAACCAAGCACTTGGAAGTTAGGAAACAAGAGAATTAAGGTTGCCTCTGGGTCTTACATTTGTTTTCTCGTGCATATGCATCATGGTACGTCCTTCTTATATGATCACATATAATCCCCCTCTTTGCACAGGACCCCACTTCAGTCAGCGCATAGGCTGGAGGGTGCTCATCATATGTATCCCATGCCTGTTTTTATCTTCATCTTTCAGTATGTGACCTCCTTCCATGATTCATTGAGCATCGTTCCTACTTGACACTAAACAGAGCTGTCTTAAAGATCAGTGGTGCTCTCACTGTAGTGCCCAATTTGTTTACAAACACCGGAGAAGTTCCCTTCCCATGCCTTGATGAGAAGGGCCTGTGTGGGTGTTATCGTTATGTCTATTCACATGGGCAAATAAACCAGAGATTAAAGTAAAACACCTTGACTGATTGCGTGTGTCCAATTTGGAAAAAACAAAACATAAGCTTCTCAACGTTTTTAGCAATTTACATATCCAGAGTACAGCTGATCATGTAATTAGAAAGTATGTCTTAATGTACATGCACAAAATGGTGAATTAAGGTCACGGAGGACCTGGTATTTCTAACTTCTGAGAAACTAAAATCAGAGCGGGGGGAATTCCATCATATGGAAGCATGCTAACCTCCCCCCCATATGGCTCATAGGAAAGACAAACTCTAGATCCGTGCCGGTCTTAATCTATTAGAGCTACTGAAGGAACTTGTAACAGCAAAAGGCTAGCGATGACATTTTGCTAAATCGGTTCTACTGCTTTCTGACACTGTGAGAATGCTGAGACTAAAGTAATAGCTGAGCTCCGCATTCTGGAGGGAAACACATTCTTGTGATCAGAGCCATTTGCCCCCCCCCCCGGTCTCCTTTTGGCACTATCCCCACCTCCCAGCACTTGCTTCAATCCCCAACCACAGGCAAAGCTCCTGGGTATTTGGCATCCCATCTGAAATGTCTCACACCGTATCAGTTTGTGTGGCAAATCAAGAAGGTTGTGGACATTAAAGGAAGATTTTAACGCTAAGATACTCAGGGAATATTGAACAATCACATTCGCACTCCAATTAGCTTTAGATCTCTTAGTTGTAAAGAATTGATTCTTACCTTTGCTTCATAACCATTTACACCTTCTGCTTTCTCTGTCCTCCATACCCAGAATCCAGATGTAGTTCTGATAAAAAGTGAACGCCACAAGTATCTATATACAACTTGCCATATCTATTTATCCTCCAACCCATGTTTTCTCTAATGATGTTTCAGCCAAACAGTGTTTGCAAGATACCAGACAAAGCCCCAGAAAACAGGTACAACAAACACAAACATCTTTCTCCAATCTAAGGCTGAAAAATGAGTCTGAGTCCATTTCTGTTCTTATTCATATCTCCATGGAAGTGCAAAGGCTAATATTTAGCAGGCTGATTGTAACAGGAAAGCTTGAGCCACAAGGAATTGGAGTTTCTGGATAGCATCACATCCTCTCCTGAGCCACTGAACAACTGTCAGAGTCAATGCTAGCTTAATTTTATCTGGCAACTTGCAGCTGGAAACTGGGAAGCCAGGCTGATTGCTGTCAGTAAGCTTTAGGGTGGTTTTCACAAACAATGTAAATGTTGGCATGTCTAAAATTCACTGGCTTTTAGCAGGATTTAGGATTTGGAGGCTTTTTTGTTTTAATTTTATTCCCCAAGTAGCACTCAAGGAAGAAAATCTTCACCCATCCAATAGAATGAATTAATGAGCTTTGACAGCTGATCTTTCACACTGGCTGTAATTCTGCACCATGTTTTAATAAATACTTTTGCTTTGCAGTTAATCAATGTTCCCACAGCAATACTTAAGTGTATTGTCATACCCCATAACACTCCAAAAAGGTGCAGCACTGAAGTAGCTCTTGTGCTTCTACTATCAAACTAGTATCTTCTCTATCAGTATTAGTACAGTTATTACTATCATTTACATAGGACTAAGCTAAAAATCAATCAAGCTCAAAGTCAAAACTGAAGCTGTAAACCTTATTATTGGATCCTCAACGTCAGCCCACAGACTGTGAACTAGCGTCAGCACTGCACATATGGTTCATTCTTGCTGTGTTGGCAATTAAGTGTATATTTCTGAAACCAGAAGATATTAAAACTGGCCCCATTAATATAGAAATGCAAGTGTTACAGTGCAAAAGGACTCTTCACCAAATGGAAACTGTTTGCAAGGCCAGAAGTAAATGTTATGATTTTCAGCTCATTCTCTACAGAATGGAATATGCAGTTTAGGGTATTATTCTAGGTTACTTCCAAGATAATCTATTACAAGATTATTTTTTAAAGTTATACTGCAAGCATAATCCTGCATAGGTGGAGGATTTGTTCATTAAGAAAAGCTTAAATATCTTACCTTTCAAAAGCAATGTTTTTTGTATCAAGGCAAGTATTAATAATAGGAGATGTAAGGCGTCTTTCCACATCCTTCCTTTTTGGAGTCATAGAGCCCAATGTCAAACGCTTCATTTGTTGGGAGATTTCAAAACGCTCTGTTGTGACAACCTTATCATCATGGTTTATCTCAATTAGCTCTGCCCAGCCTCCAGTATCTGTTGAAAGAATAGATATAATTGACTAGATTTTACAAACTTTCAGTAAAGAGGTGTCCAGGACACACACAAGGGATGACAGTGAGGACAAAGGAAACTGTCAGGTTTGCATTTGTCTGGGACAAGTGATAGATTTGTTTAAGTACCACTATGATCTTAGTAAGGATGGATGAGCAGATTATGTAGGTGGCCAAGTCATTTTTAAGAGTAATTTGAAAAGTAGAATTAAAAGACCCTAATACATTTGGGAAATATATATATCTATAATGTAGCTGAATGCTTATTTCTGTGGTTCTAAAGTTAAGTTTTAATCTGATTTCCTATATTTGCTCCAGAAGAATTTGTGAAGGAAAATTCAGCCCTTCTGTTCTGCTTAGAAACTTGAAATGCCAGATGGAGCACTTCTCAGCATGAAGAAGTCTGTGAAAGATGTGAAAATAAAGCTAAGCATTATAACATGTACTCTGAAAAATATTGTAGGCCTCATGCTGTCTGACAGTCAATAAATGAGACAGGCTAAAAATACTCACCTTCTCCCTTGAAAATTAAACTACGTTTTCCTCGTTCCCAACTCATATTTTCAAAGCCTAATAACGTGATATCAACTCGAAGCTTGGCACCACTTTTCCAGATGCGGCAGATATCACTTGGACATACTCTGGAAACCAGTGGGACTATAAAGAAAAAGACAGAGATTCAAATATAAAAATCCTTAGCAGAAAAGAAAGGAGTAGGAGGATCAAACTCAAACCAGAAGTTCTAGTCTTGATCCAGGAATTCCTTAAAGAAATTTTATGGCCTGCATTACACAAGAGGTCAAAGTAGATCATCAAAATGATCCCTTTTGGTCCCAAGAGCTATGAACCTCTGCCTTTCTTGGTTTAGTTTGTTTTTTGATACCTAAACAAAGAACAGAGGAACTATCAGAATTGATTCCCCACTTATGGTGAACATGGCAAGACATGAGACACTAAATAAAATAATTAATTGTAGCTATTTTTTTGTCCTCTGTCCAGCAATGGTGAATACTCAGTGGTTGGGAAGAAAGAGAAGTCACCCATAATGCACATAATCAGTTTTGCAACGGGAAGGAATAAACTGCTTCCTAAATTGGTTGGCACCACCACATAATTTTTGCCTCATCACCTTATGTATGACAAAGCACTGGGACAGCTAAATCCTTAGAAAAGCTTCAGCAACCACCAACATAAGTGCCATAGGGTTCAATTAAAAAAAAGGCATTAACAAAGATCTAACAGTTTATATAGCAGGAAAAATAGGCTGGAAATCTTTCATGCTTAACAAACTTTGAGAGAAAGGATGAAAGTAAAGGTTCTACATACATATTTTCTTTGCAAACCTACTTTTTTACTTCAACAAGTCTGAAACTGGCATGCATTTCTACTGGTTACAAGAGGTAAGAGAGGTTGTAGAAGACACTTACCCCAACTAGTGAATTCCCATTTCATTTCCACGTAGAAGTCAGGAGTCTAGCATAAAAATGGGTGTTTCAAATAAGCCAAAAATGGAGAGAATATTAACTCAGTATTTAGCTTTGACTTGTCATATACATTTAAGAAAGAAGAAACATTTGAGGCTGAGATGTCACTGACAACACCCACAGTGACATTTACCCAGATAAAACTTACCAGTACATTTAATCAAAATAAGGTGGCATACAACAAGACATTGTCCTGCAATAGTTTATCACTTTTCCACTGTACCCATCTTAATTAAGTTACTACGGATTTACATGGAGTTAATGGAGAGGTCATTTTGAATTGAACAGCCCATCATCCTGACTTAAGATCAATTGATTCCGATCCCCAAGCTGATTTAAGTTAACTGACACCAAACTAGCAGCTCCCAAAAGGGCATTTGACCAGCCTGCAACTCGGGTTTCATTAAATATTTACCTCATTAATCTTTTGGAGTAATTCGGGAACCCCTCCAAGTGTCATTGAGGTTTGCTGGTAGTCCCGATGCTGCAGAATCATGTGTACCATTTCTGGGTCTCCTGTACTGACAGCCTCATGCAAAACTGAAAGAAACCCAAACACGGAGGTGGGTGCATTTTTTGTTTTTAGCCAAAAAGCAGAACGCCTACAACACACGTTGCAGACATGCCATGCAACGACCATGACGACACACACAGGGCCAGATTTCAGAGGTGCTGGGTTTAACGCAAAGGTTATTAACAGACAATTTCCACTTGCGATCTAATCTCTTACCAGTCCATCCCTGGGCATTCTCTTTGGTAACATCTGCCTTGTGGCGAAGGAGGACTTTGGCAGACTCTATGTATCCCAAGGAAACAGCAAGGTGCAGCAAGGTCCGGCCTCGTGGATCCCGTTGATCAACATCCTGTTGAACAACCAAGAGGTAAATGATGCTGAGACCATTCAATCAAACCCCCATCACCAGAAGACACCGAGGACAGATAATACAAAGCTTTTCAGTGATAAGCTACAATGGGTCAATATGCATTATGTATTCTTACAGAACCATTCATGGTTTGCAGTCACTTTATCTTATATGACTTGCTTTGATACCCCTGTTGAATTGCCTAATTGTCCTCTTACAAGCCTGGCTTTCACAGAAATCCAATTGGAATAGGACTGGACTCTTTTAAAGTGATTGGGAGTAAGAGGAAAAGGGGGTGTTGGGAGGCAGAGAAAGCAGCCAGCTCTATATGAGGTTCCTCCCCCCTCCTGATCTGCAGGCACGATTTTTTCAGGAAATGGCAGGGTTCCATTCTCTGTACTTTGTAACTTTGATTTATTTAGTCACCAGTTAAAGTGGCCACTAGAGGGTATCATGACATACAAAACATTAAATCAGCCAAAAATCACAGAAGTGAGTGACAGGCTATACAATGCACGTTTTGTATAGCATTTAGTGAGAATATGGAAGTAAAATGGCAATTAAAAGAGCATCAGTTTGACTGAGACACACAGGACAATGGAGAGTGAGTACATTCTATACAAATCACTAAGAAATGCAACCACATGAGGCATAAATACCCAAAACATGCAAGCACAACATACTCATACCTTACTTCTATTTTTCACTACTAGCTTTAGAGATCTGAAACAGAAGAAGATCTATAACTAAAGGAAAAGGGGAAAAGTCAATAGTGGAATAAGATAGGAATATTATGCAAATTGAAATGGTTATCTGACAGCATTAAGTCTGAAACACCAAGATCGAAGAGTAAGGAAAGTTTGAATTACAGCATCCTCATCTCTCGCTGCTGTGATTAAGTACAGCAGTCCTTGCGATCTTCACTCAGTTTCTCCAAGCTGTAGTGCCTAATGCAGTGAAAACAAGGATTCTGGATCAGTTATCTTCATTTCTCTTCTGCTGTTAACCTGGAACTGTGCATTGCATTAGTCATTTCATGAGGCTGGCTCAAGTTTCCTTCAATACCTCTGCCACACACAGCACATCTGCCCCACACAAGAAGCAGTTTGGACAGAGGATGCAGAAGTGACATCTTTGATTTAAAGAAGACACTTCAAGCTTAGTGCATGTATTCTTTCCCTTCCTTTAAATGTAGTCCATTTACTTGCGCTGTAGACCACTGGGGGCAGGAAGCTGGACCTTCTTGCATTGCCATAATTACAACGATGCAAATCACCAGAATAAACCAGTGCCAAAATATTCCCAGTTATGGTACAACTGTTTAAAAGACGGTAACATTATTTTAATAAAGATTTAAACATAAAGAAACAAGCACCCTAACCAATGTGTCAGTAAAATAAATATTGCAGACAGACTGGAGATTATAAGAATTAGAGATACAGTACACAGCATCCTAAAGAGTCGCTCAAAGAAAGAAGAAAAAAAGAAGACCTAAGCAAGCTTTACACAAATATTAGCATTTCAGAATGCACCAGCAAAGTGCAGACAATCATCCTAATTAGCATCACAAGGTGACACTGTCTGACACTCGGTGCATGGACCCACTGTATCAGGAACAATACAATTAACAGGCTATGCGTCTGCCAACTGGTGCCCCGTGCCACAAATCCCAGCTGTTTAGCTGTGTATTAATAAAGTATCTATCACCACAGGATCTCAGTATTTGGAGCTGCACTGGAAATCAGTAATGGCAATATCTGAACTCAACAACTGGATCATTTCAACTGCTTGGGCTCCGATGCAGATTTCGAACCCATTTCTGTCTGTATTTTAATGCTAACGGTGTGCCCACTTTACACCTGCCCTACCGGATTTGGGTGGTTTAAGACGATCACGTACGTTTTGTCACCGGAGCAAACATACTCAGCTATTGAGACCCTAAGTCTCCACCTGGAAAGCTCAAAGAACTTTAAAAAAGGGACGTTTGTATTTTAACCTGCAAGGACTACTGACTTTGCAAAACAAAAATCATAGCATCCATCAGTGGAGAGGAGGACAGAGAATGATTCAAGAGCGTGCGAGGAAAACAGCAGCAGTTTTCAGTGAGCTACTGGCTGCCTGAGCACGCCATGCTGAGAAAAAAAAAGTTTTGCTCAGGTCCCGGCAGACCTGTCGCTGCGCAGGGCTTGCGGTGGCGCTCTCTCAGCAGACAGCATTAAGGCCCATCACATCTGCGTGTTTTTTGGCTCTGGGTCCAAGCCCAACCCTCCCCACCCAAGATCAGCAGACAGCATTTAACAAGTTCAGCGATATCTCTGCAGACATATTCTCGGTGCCTGCCCGTAACGGCCCCTTCTCATCACCGATAGTGCGTCGGCAGCCCCAACAGCCCGACGGTCCCACGCATCGCTAAGCTACCCGGCCGCGTCCTCGGGGAGGGTGCGTCACGGGACTCTTTTGGGACTGCCGGTTATTCCACACCAAGACGTGCAGCGGGTACTTGCTGCTGGCTTTGCCCGGCGAACTCATCCTGCTGCCTGGCGCTCCCGAGGGCCCTGCTCTCCCCTGCTTCACACCCCCAGCCCTGGCCAGGGGTGGGG
>NW_005841833.1:5438522-5469584 GCF_000455745.1 Alligator sinensis | reverse complement strand
TCGAAGCGGCTGAGGAGCAGCGAGGTGTGCGCCGACTGCAGCGCTCAGGGTAGGCGCGGGGGGGGGTGCAAGTGCCGGGAGGTGGGTTTCCCTCAGCTCCCCTCAGGCAAGCGCGGCCTGCAGCGGGGGGGCCCGCGCCCGCACACCTGGGCGCTTCACCTGCCTTCTTATCGAAACAAACACAACCACGCCTTCATCTTAACGGTCCAAGCACGGTGCCCCCGGGCTTGCCCTGCACCTGCGCTCGTGGCGGGGGGAAGGGGGGGCTTGCCCAGACTCGGGGTCCAGGAGCCACTGCCCCGCGACAGCTCACAGCCTGGGAGCGGCGACAGGGCCCGGCCGAGGTGTGCGCGCCGTGAGAAAGCGCAAGTAAAAGAGCACGGACTGTGTGCAGGCGACACCACGCACGCTTGATATAGCGCTGAGTGTGAACATGGAAGTAAAACGCTCATTAAAGGAGCGTTCCCGGCGTGGAGGCTATACCTGCACGTTTTGTCGTGTTTAGCGAGCGCATGCAGGGGAAATGGCAATTAAAAGAGCATCAGTGGGGTGGAGGCTGTACCGCGCGCACTTTATATAGCGCCTGAGAGTCTCTAGAAGTCAAACGGCAATTAAAAGAGCGTCCGCTTGACAGCAGAGAGTGAGCGCACCCTATACAAATCACTAAGAAACGCAACCGCGTGAGGCGTAAACACCCAAAACAGGCACGTGCAACACATGCAGCGGCCTAGGGGCACTTGAGCAACACCATGGTAAGCGGGATGAGATTGAAGCGCTGGAGAGGAGAATCGTCCTCAGCCCAACGCCGCGTCCACCCGTGTACGAGCTGCCCCGCAACTCGTGGATTAAATGAAATGGGATTCGCTCCGGAGCCGCACGTTATAAGTTTGGTTTGGGTCGCAAGAATATACGAAAGGGTCGCAAGCAGACTTTTTAAATGGATTCTCCTTTAAAGGAGAAAAATGTGGGAAGCTTTGGCTTTTCCCTCGCAGGCTGCGGAGGGCTGCTTGTGGACCCACGTGCCCCACACACCCACTCCCTGCCCCACACATTGCAGGGGCTGGGGGCAGCGGGTCAGGAGTGAGAGGTACTGGGTCAGAATTGACCGTCAATGTTGACAAATGGGGCCTGGTACAAAAAAGGTTAAGAACCACTGGCTTAAAGGATAGTCCAATATGTGAATCTGCTGACCAACTCCTCCCGTGTGTAGCGCGCCCGCACACCAGGATGAGGACCTGGGAAGTGTCGGTGATAAAGCAGTTGTGCGCCTCGGCCGCATTAATGATGTGTAAAGGGGGAAATGAAGGATAGGAGAGAAGAAGAGGCCTTGGAATTGATGACTCCCAGTTCAGTGATGCCAGGAAAGGAAACGCAGTCCCAGGTCAAAACAGACAGCAATGCTGAAGAGTTCCTGTGGACTTTGGTGGGTTTACACCTCTACCCATATACAGATAAGTGCTGCTTGTGCTGACCTGTGCACATAAGTGATGTTAAGTGCTCGTTGCAATACAAGCGCTAGGATGAATGTTAAGACTGGCATCATGTTATACACTTAAAGGAGTTTTGCACTTATCTAATATGGATATAAGTGGAATTTACCAAACCGTGTAAACAATCGTGGCACAACTAATTCTGTGACTCCTCTTATAAGGATGCTGTCCAGATAAGTCTCCCTTTTCAGTGCATTCCCATACCTGTGTTTAAAATGTTTATAGTATTAACATGGAAGAATTGTAACCTTACTTTTTGGTTTTTGTGCTTCCTTTTTGCTCTTTCCTGTGTGTCAGTACTGGCTCAAGAGAGTTTCACTTCTAGACAACTCAGTTAAATACATGATTTGCATGACAAGCCATCTGTGAGTTGTCAAACTGTAAGAAAAAAGGCCAGAATCCTGTGGGCTTTGTTGGAGGTAAATTTCAGCATTCATAGGATGGAGGTTCAGCATGTTCAGGAGCTTGTTGATAGTGTTCTGTCATGGTGTCTCTCCTACACTAGTTAGAAAAGAAATAGTGTTAGGGCAGTGTTTTAATAAGCTGATCCCTTAGTCAGGTTTATTGACAAGGTTTCCAGAGCCTAATACATAGTCCTAACTTCTGCTTCAAAATATCAGAAAATATGAGTTCCAGCAATATTCCCTGTAGCTCTAATTGAGGAGTCCACTAATTTTAAGAGTGCTAAGTATTGTTCGCTGTCCCTTTAAAACAAGTGTGGGCTGTATCTCATTTTGTGTGTTAGTGACCTATAGTCTTGAAGGCTGAGCATGCACAGAGGAGAGTTGTGTTCCATCAAGTGAGATGGCCTAAAATAACATCCAGCGCAGAAGTATTGGTATTTAGCATAGCAAGAGATTATTTGTAGAGTTACCCCTCTGATAGTGAGCTTAGAAATGACAAATGAGATTTGTTGAATTTCCTTTTAAACATGAATCTAATTTCTATAAAATCCGAATATTCCACCAGCAATTCCATCCTTTATTGGAATGAGATGTTTGCTTTGCAAACTGGATAAACACTGAATTTGCATCCAGGAACAAAGAATTCATTGACAGCTGTTGCCCTTTAACACAACTTGCAGTTTACAATTATTGAATTTATGCTTGGATTTCTGGATTTCATTAGTCGCAGGTTGATGACATCTGCTTAATTTTAGTGCTGTGGTGTTTTACATAGTTGAGTACTTTTTATTTAAGGGGCATCAGCAAGATAAAATTAACATATTCAGTGACTTATTAATAGCGTAATTAATAGCGAATTGTTAAAACTGAAGAGTCTCAATTTTTAAATGAGTTGATTCTGTTGTGGTGTATGTTACATTTAATTGAGGTTTGAATAGGGACATTAGATTAGTCAGTTTCTTCTTGGTTTTGCTGGAGAGGATTCCTGCACTAGACTAGTGATGCTGACTTCAAGTCACCTTAGCTGAGCTGGCTTTTAGAATATTTTAGGAATACTTCTAGGCCTCAGTCCTGCAAGTAATTATGTACATGTGTAGCTGTACTTTGGGCAGTCCTGTTAACTTTAATAAAACAACTCAAATGGGTAAAGCTATGCACATAAGTCAGAAGAATGGTCCAAATGACTAACTGGGGAAGCTCTGAAAGCTTTGCTTAAAAACGATTTTTAGAATGCCAGAAGGCACGCTCTCTTTTTAAACTTCAAATGTATTTGTCATTCTTTCATTTATATCTACTCATAATAATCTTTTTCTACCCCAGCTTATAAATCATCTTTCTCAGGTTTATGCAGTTCATGCTCTGTGTTGTGTTTTGTGTTGTGCTGTGCTTCTTTCAAGATCAATGGTGTGACAGATGTAACACCAAAATAAATTACAAGTTTATACAGGTAAACACTGAATACTCAAAAGTTTTGTAAAAACAAATGGACACCCACCTTCTCCCCCTGGGTTAATCTCCATTTTCCTTAGGTGATAAAGACTCTGGAAAATAGGATTTACTGTATTCAGTTTCTTAGCATCATAAATGAAGATTCCAGAGTTGATATCCACAGCTCTACCCTTCTTGTTACCCAGTAATTAATGTCACAGCCATATGTCCCATGTTATCAGTCCTATCCTAATTCTGTTGTAAAGCTGCTTTTACGCTGCTTAAATGTATTGAACATAGAGGAACTTATCACTACCACAGTATTCCTTGAATTTCTGTACAGCAGTTTGTTTTTTCCCTGGCCCATTTTTTCTTTGTTTAGTTTTGACAAAGAATTGTTCACTCGTGCCTTATAAACCCCTCAAAATAATATCTTACATTTGTACGGCAAAATGCAAATGTTTTTGGTGATATCTTTTATTGAACCAGCTGTATACGAGTTTGTACAGTTAATCTAATTAAAGCTATCACCCAAAAAACCTTGCTTCTTGCATATCTCTTGGCTAATCGTGGCCACAAAACACTCCATCCCTACTTGTTCGTTTTGACATGAGGCGATGATGTGTCCTTTATCAGCGCACACTGCATTCTGTGTAATCGTACAATTCACTTTTCAAAGTCTCTTGATAACAACTAGCAAGTTTGTCTTGATCTGTCTTACTTCCTGTTTTGAATTCTTCTCTAGTGCTACTGAAAGCATAGCAGAACTTGTCTTGCCCTCTCTTCCCCTACCGTATCTTCCTTAATATCTTGCCATCAATTTAAACTTAACCATGATCTTGTCTATATCCAGTGTTTAATCAAAAGAATTTTAAAGTTGTTCAAGGCTGTTTGTAAATTAAATGAGGGGGAAAAAACCCCAAACAGGTCAGTGAAATGAGAGCAAGACATGGTGTAGACACTTAAATCAATTTAAACCTCACTTATCTGTTTAGTGTAAGTTGACATCTCCACCTCTTATCTGTGGCCTGCCTGGGACTTGCTGTCCCCCAAGCTTAAGATAACTTGTATAAACCGTGTTTAAATTGAATTTAAAAGGCAGCGCTTCTTTTTTGTGTGTGATTTTTAACTATATCTGTTTGAAGTAACACCTTTAGTTAATCCAGTAACTCCTAAAGCAAATTAAATTCTTTGCTCAGCACATGCTGTCAATCCCACTTTTACTAGTGATTCAGGCCTTTTACCTGTAGTGTTTCTCCCACTCCTCCATCTTCCTGGTCCTGGCACATCCAGGTGTGTGAAAATCCTGCTGCTTCTTCCTTCCAAAAACTTCCAGACCTAACACTTCAGTCCTCTCAAGCTCTTATTTGGGCCCATAAGTAGGTCATGTATTAGTGATTGTGTCCATTTCCTGTCTGGCCTTTCCAACACTCATCAGTTGCAAAGAACGTTGCCTTGGCTCGTTTGTGCTACCATGACAGTCCCCTGTTTGAATCCTTCCACTTTCTTTCTGTTTCCACTGCATCAGGTTCAGTTTTTAAATCACTCCTTTCCTCTGCCACCGATGCAAAGCTTTGATGAATACTTGACAACTTCTACCAAAAATGTCTGCCTGCTTTCATTAACGCTACTTTTCATTCATAGATAGTATTTTCTAAATTACCAGTTTTCAGTAGGATTTTTTTTCTCCAAATCTCTACTAAAATCCTACTTGTGCCATGAATTGTGAGGGTTATTTGCTCAACCAGGGGTGACCAAGTGGCCAGTATTGAGTGATAGCTGAATATGTTCAATTATAAGAGTGAACAATTTGCAAATGGTTTGCAGCAATAGCTGTCTAGTAGGAATAATAAGGCAAGAAATCTGGTTGGTTTTAAGGAACTTGTTAAGTGTATTAAGGGAATTATGTGATATAGTTTCCTGTGATAGCAGGGTAGGAATTTGCTCTTTACTGGCATTTCTTTGGAACTCATCACAGCAGTATCTGGGAACTGCTTAGTTTTAGCCTTACAATGGATCCGATATGAGGAAGACAGGGGGTCCTATTTACAAATGAGCAACTGAGGCCACAGAATGGTTTTCTTCAAGGTCTTAAGTGTGTGGCAGTCTGAAATAAAACCCAGATCTCCTGAAACCCAATATAGTGCCTTACATACAAGACCCATTCTTCCTCCAACATCTTGAGGTCTGCGAAGGTTGTGATTTGCCCAAGTTCATATAGCAAATAAGCTGGAAAACCAGGAGTACCATTTTAACATTGAACTTGTTTGTCTCTGTGTTATAACATGTGTAACTCTTTTCCAGACCCTTGTTGGGCATCAATAAACCGGGGGATTTTAATTTGTGATGAGTGCTGTAGTGTGCATCGGAGCCTGGGGCGTCATATCTCACAAGTGAGGCATCTCAAACACACACCATGGCCTCCAACGTTGCTGCAGGTAAAGGATGAGACTTGCTATTTTAGAGAATTCTGTAATAACTAAACTTTCTTGGAAGGATGGTTGCTCCCTTAAGCTTTTTTTTAAAAGATGCTTGGTTTCTGTTACCTTTCTGTAGTGCAGGGGTGTCAAACAAGGCCTATGGGTTGATTCCGGCCTGCAGAACTGTTGCATCCAGCCCACTAGTAGTCCAGCAGGCTACAGAATTGCACACCTTCAGCTCTGCACAGTTGCGAACCCCTGGCAATGTTGCCAGCCACAGGCATTCTAGCAGCAGTGCTGACCTAGCACATTGCAAGTGCCTGAGGTGTGCAGTAGTGTGGAGTTGAGAGTATGCAGCAGCACAGAGCTTTGGCTGGGCATCTGCATGGAGCCAGGGATGTGCAGTGGTATGGAGCTGCCTTTGGCCAGATTTTGTGTCTCCTCAAGCCCCTGGCTCAGCACTGCCCAAATGCAACTGCCTGCAGTCCCATGGTCCTGGATCCACACTGCCACAGACCAGACCCATGCTGCAACCTGAACGCAGCCTCATGATCTGGCCCTGGAAGGAGCTGTGTAGTTGATTTGGTTCCAGGCCCAGAGTGAGTTTAACACCCCGTGTAGTGCATTACTAAAGTAAATGCTACCTGTGAAATTCTTGACTTCCATCTAGGATAAATGGAAAGTCTGAAGCACAGTTAAAATTCTCTTGGTTTAGCGAGTAGCTTTCAAGCCATTTTAGATTACTGCAGGTGTTTCAGTGCAAGTTGTCAACATGCAGCAACCCTTCCTCTTCCCCAAAGCTACTGTTGGCAAGAGCGTAAATCTTCACTGCTGTGGGGGGAGGATCTAATTCTAGGCTTTCTGTTTTCATTTCTGCTTTCTCACTGCTTCTGTCTTATATATCCTAAAAGATCCTTTACCAGCACTTTAACAGATGCAGCTTTGTTCTTTTAGTTTAAACTTACCTTGACCCTAACCCCACGCATACACTATTAATCCAGACAGTTTGGCTGTGGTCTGTAGCCTGATTAGCAGGTGGTTAAATATATGGAATTTACCACTTTTCTACAGCATGCATATTGTAGCGGTTTGGAGTCTGCAGATCAGGAATTCTGTGGTCTATTTTTTAAATTAAAAATGTTGTTTCTGCCAGAATAAAACATTTTGGAAAAATGTGTTGATTTCAGCAATTTTGTCTGGAGAAAATCTAAGTTCATGTGCACAGCCTGTCATCTCTGGCCTTTGAAGGAAGGGCTTCTTACTTGTGAATGCAAAGGAGCCACTCCTGACATTCCCTTTAGTCATAGATGTTAGCACAGAACTGGACAAATCTGTTACTCTTCTGGTTTGTTCATGTGATCCTGTTCATCTTTTTTCCCCTAAAGAATGCCAAGAGTTTTTCAATTAATAGGTTTAAAAATAAGATATTGCTGATAGCATGCCTGCACTGGAAGGGTGCTGGCAAAGTACTGGGAAATTTGTGCGGTCTTGGTTATCCTGTCTGTGCAAGTAGGAGTAAAAACACTTAATGCTTGTTGTACATGTTTTGAATTTCAGATGGTTGAAACACTGTATAATAATGGTGCTAACTCCATATGGGAACATTCTTTGCTAGACCCAGCATCTGTTATGAGTGGAAGGCGCAAAGCTAACCCACAGGATAAAGTCCAGTAAGTAGAATATTTTTATAAAATTCTCTTTATAGTTGCAGGAGACGTTTTGGAAAAATGCAGTTATTTTTGACCAGCTGTGACAAAGGCGGCAAAAGGGCAAGTGAAGCTGATCTTGTTTTAGTTTTTAAATATGGTTGAAAGTGTTGTTATATGAACAGGTCTGAAGGAGTTCCGTCTTCTCTTAGTCATTGATCTTTAAACCTTGATGATCAAATAATCAACTTTGCTGTGAGCAATGTGGTTTAAACGTATTTAATTCTAAAGCATCTTTCAAAGCTTTTGCAACCTAAACCTTGAAGTGAATGTTCACATATGAGTGAAGAATCTTTTCATTCTTAGGCATGCCTTAACAGTATCCATCTGTCATAAGTTGAGTAGTGCCTTTAAAAAAAACAAACCATATTTCATGCCACAACCATCTTCTGCTCTCCTTTTATCAATCAGTATTTACAGAACGTCAGCTATGTAATTTAAAAAGTAGGGTTTTTTTTAAATATAATTTTGTATATTAGTTTAACAGTTTCATCTGAATGGTATTAAGCACTTCCAGCTCAGAATGAAATCAGATGTTCAGGGTGTTCCAAACCTTTTGGGACAGGTGCTAAGTTTATAAGTATAACTGAAAATAATGTTACTTTATTTTTTAGAACTTATCTCCAGATTTTAGAACTGAGAGGTCATCTGCTTGCGTCTGCTTTTTATTCATAAACTGGAAAAGGAAAAATATGATTTCCTCCTTTTTTTTAGCTCCCAGCTGATTTTCTAAACTTTGAATGGAACAGGAACTGCTTGAAAAACTAAAATGAAGAAAAAGTTTCTGCATCCGCATAAGAAACTATTGTTGTCAAAGCTGGTTTAATACTTCAGCAAACTGTTCCCAGTGTTTTAGTCAGGAACTTCCACTACTGCGGTGGTTTGAGCATTAGAGCTTCAGCAGTTTTAAAATAGGTTGCCATAATTATTAAATTTAATTTTAAATGTACTTATTTTAAACATTCATTTTTAAGGGAAAAGTGCTTTTAAATAGAGAGCTGCTTTTTTAATTGCTAATTTTATCACTTTGGCTTTGAAGAAAAAAATATTTTTCTTATTTTGGGGTTTTTTATTGAGGGGGTTTAATGAGTCACTTTCCAATCAGCTATAATTATTGTGAAAGTTACTCTCAGTACCAGTACCCTTCAATAAAGTGATAAATTTGAATTGAATTCTGTATTGCATGAAAATATTTTCTAATACCTTTTTTCAGTTCCTTGTTACATGTAAGAGGGGAAAAAGGATATTTTTTTCTTACCCCTGACAAATAAATGTCTGTGTAATTCTACAATGGATATATTTTGCAAGTCCTTTGCTTTAATTTCTTTTACAGTCCCAACAAAGCAGAATTCATTAAAGCTAAATATCAAATGCTAGCATTTGTTCATCGCTTGCCATGCCGAGATGATGACAGTGTTACTGCCAAAGACCTTAGTAAGGTAAGTGGGTTTTCCTTATAGTTTGTGGACAGGAACCAAATTGCATCATATGCTTTGTGTTGTGTTGCAAAGTACTGTAAGACTGAAATCTGAATAATATTAAGTTATTTTGTTTGTGACCATCTGAGAGATAATTGGTGCCCCACTGTAGAGCACTCTGCACCTGAAAAAAGTCACTTTTCAGCAATTTTTTGTTATGATAATGAGAGTTATGAAGAGGTATTAAAAATACAGACATAGTAGGATAACTGAATCACATTATTAGACACTGTTGGAAAGTAAAGCACTTGCAAATAGCGGTGATGGATGGATGTGTGTGTCTGGGTATTTATATGCCTAATAAGGGGTCAGTGGGTTTTTTTGTTTGTTTTGTTTTGTTTTATCTCTACCTTCTCCTGTATATAGATTTTTAATGAACATCCTTCTTCTGTTTTTCAGCAACTCCATTCCAGTGTGAGGACAGGGAATCTGGAGACATGTTTGAGATTACTCTCTTTAGGAGCCCAAGCCAACTTTTTTCACCCCGTATGAAAACTTTTTCATTACCTTGATATTTGACCAGTCCTTAGTCTGTCAATATTTATATATGGTTCAGCTGGTACACATTTATTTCACTCTTCTACTCACAACTGGTTATTAAATGTAACTATGTGCTTTTGTTAATGGCTTTTAGGAAAAAGGAAACACCCCACTTCATGTTGCTGCCAAAGCAGGACAGATTTTACAGGCAGAGTTGTTAGCAGTCTACGGTGCTGACCCTGGCACACAAGACTCCAATGGAAAAACTCCGGTAGACTATGCAAGGTATGCAAAGCTTTGACTTCTGTCATTATATACTTTCATGTATTAACTGTTTATAAAATCATAAATAAGCTCCAATGCCAGGGTCTTTGGGTACCCTGACCTAGGATTTCATCAGATGAGTGTCCTTTCCAACTTAGAGCAAATATATACAAACACAGTTTTCTCTAGACAGTGATGTCCAGGAAGGCTCCACCTTAAAATGCAGCAGTACGGCCAACATCTAAATAGAGTATTTAGGACTTTACATGTGTTGTGAATATAAAATTGCAACCAAGGTAAGTCTGTATGCTGTACAACTACAAAATTTAGGAGTATAGTCTCTATGCTTGAACTTCTAGAACCTAGTCTATAAGCATGGGGACTGTACAAATCACATGGGGAATCAAGCACCCTACAGCAGAGCTGTTGCCACTGCTATAGTTCAGATTTTGATACAGGATAAATTCAGTATACCAACTCAAAAACTGCAAAGAAAACTCTAAGGGGGTTTTGGGGCTTGTTTGTTTGTGTTTTTAAGATAAATTATGAATCTGCTATTTTCATAAACGATAAGCAAGGCTATTCCAAAGTTGTCCTCAGATTTTCTTGATGTGTTCAGAAAAAGTTCACCATAACCATTGCCTTTTAGTTTTCATTTTTCAAAATTTACCTGGCATCTTTTATGTAAGGTGTCAAATTGAAAATTAATCAGGGGTCTGTTGATTTAATATCTTCCTGACCAGTTTTCAAACCATTACATTTTGCAGCTAGGAATTGCTCTTTTCTGGTTTTTGCTTAATAGGCAAGGTGGGCATCATGATCTGGCAGAGCGCCTTGTAGAAATACAGTATGAACTTACTGACAGACTTGCATTCTATCTTTGTGGAAGAAAACCGGGTAAGTTAAATTACACTGAAACCAGTGCTTTTCAAATGTAGTTAACTATACAAACTGAACGTATAACACTTACAGATGCCATTAACATTATTCTTATCAGTATTTTTAGTGATCTAAAATCTTTTGCTCAACATGCATCTATAGCAGTAAAAGAATAGGGCTGAGAAGAATATGGGAAAACATGCCTTGCTATAAATAAACAGTGTGGCCTCATGGAAAGTAGTCAGCAGTTCTAGTTGTCCATCTCCAAATGGATATTGCAGATCAGGGTGACAAGTTGTTAGGAGTGGGTTACTGATAAGTGTAACAGAACTATACATTGTTTCCAGTAGTGGTAACATTATGCAAGGAATATCCTGTTTCAGGATAAACTGATCTCTATTTATTGGGAATTAGGAGATTTAAGGACGTAGTGTCCCACATCTGCCTAAAGCAAGGGTTCTCTTTGCCACTGTTTGTTGCAGAACTAAGGTTTTGACTTTGTGTCTAACAACACTGAAAACTAGGTCTGTAGCCATGTGTCATACACTTCCTAAGGCTAACATTTAGCCTTCCTTCCAATTTCAGATCACAAAAATGGACAACATTTTATTATACCTCAAATGGCAGACAGGTAAGACAGTCGTTAAGTACCACATGTTAAAATAAACATCAAAATAACTGATACTTTACTTTAGAATTTCCTATTGAAATGACTTTTTTCAATTTATTCTCTATATGGCATTTTTTCCTTTTTGACACGCTTGCTCATCTTGCAAGCTTTTCTGCAGTTGAACATTAAAATGTCATGCGGGAGACTAGAGAACTTAATTTTGACAGATTTCGGTTTCTTTTACACTTTTAATTTAGATAAGTGAAAGAATATACAGAGAAATTGCTAAAAAGCAAATTTATGGATAATCAGTAATCACTCTAAATTTCTTGATATGCAAATATGACTAACATCTTCAGGAAAATATTGCATTTTTGCTCAATTGTTTGCACTCCTAATTGTCCTGGTATTAGCACTTAGAATGTATGAACTGTAAAGTCATATTTATTTAAAATAATTATTTAATTGTTAACAAAATCATAAGTCCATGTATTTTTTCCTTCATTGCTGTACAATTGGAAACAAGACGACTGTAAGTAAACTGTTGTAGATTTCAGTTATTTTGTTAAATTCATTCTGTTTGCAATGACGCTAAGAAAACAAGTCAAAATCAGCTGGTATTCAGTTAAAGATACAGTTGATGTATGCAGTTAGTAAAATACTTTCTGGCACTTTAAAATTTTTCAAAGGTTATGTGTAGATCCTATCTAAGATTTCTATAGTACTCAGAGCATTTTAGGAAAGCAAAATAGGTATCATTTTGCCTCATTTCATATCGAGGAACAGAGAGGTGATATGATTTGTTCAGCACGTTGGGTCATACAGCATGCAGTAGAATTGTGGTGTTTCAGCTCTGCTAGGGTTAGGCCCTTATTCCCCTTTGTCCTTGTCTAAGATGATTGCTTATAGAAACTTCCCCTGTGATCTAATGCGTTCAGATTGAAGCCTAAATTGAGTCTTTGTCTTAGAAGAGCTCCTGCTGCAAGAACATTGCGTCTATATTGAATGGGGGAGGAATTGCCCCTAGTGATATGTGTTCACAGTTTGTCAACTTGCTGGGCCTTTGGTTTCCACTTTTTAGTTCTGCTTCTGTTCTAACCACAAAAACTTGCAATTTGTGTCTCAACCTTGACTCAGGAAACTAATAGAGGCGATTGCTCCATGACTAGTCAATGACATGCTGTGGGTAACTTTAAGGTGTGAGGCCTTGTCTCATCAACTTTTGGCCAACCTGATGTTACCTGACTCCGTGACTAATCAAGTGAAATCATTCTTGTGTGTTGATTGCAGCTGTTATTTAAGGACAGACATTTGGGGGCAGTTTTTATATCCCTCCAGAAACCATTTTATCGTCCTGTAATCCATTCTGCCTTCTGAGATGTACAAAATATCCACTTGGATTCCTAATGACCTCTTTGATTCTGTTTATTTTGGAAATTAAAATTTTTTTCATCTATGGCAGTTTAATCTTTGTTAGAATCTCAGAAGTATCAAAATGAGATTTTCCTGGAGAAAATTTAGCAAACTATCAAATTGGTAAGAACAGCATGAACAGCAGTGATGTAGATGTAGTGATCGCTTTCTGTTTTCATAGCAGTCTAGATTTATCTGAATTGGCAAAAGCAGCTAAGAAGAAGCTTCAGTCTGTAAGTAAAGCTCCTGCTTAATCGGTGCTGTACTGCATGTGGTCAGCAGCCTATACTTCATCTCTGAAGTTGTTGTAGACTTTATAACGGACAAGCTGCCATTAGTTCCTGCCTGTACAGAAACCATTTCTGTGGTAACTAATGCACTTGAAAGAAGCAATGGAAGACCCAAAAGGGCAGGGCACAGCCCACAAGCCTAATATTAGGTGGCTGAGAGATGATGATGGGGTTTTTTCACCCTTGTTTGTTATTAGATACAGTTGTATTGTTTCAAAGTCATGATCTTCATTATTTCATGACATTGTGTTCCATACAAACTCAAACCCAGGAAAGGTATTAATCTTTTTTCAATTAAGTGTGATTTGTCCTACAGAAGGGTGGAAGGGTGTAATTAAAAATATTATAGTTTTAGTTAGCAGTATACATTTCTGTCTTATGCTAAGCCCTGAAGTACCTTCTATCAGTAAATGAAATGCCTGAATAACATAGCATTTTGATCTGTGCCGCAACTGATTTCTCATTAGTTCAGTTCTTCATAACACAAGTATCTCAAACCAGTTGCTTTAGGAATTCATTCTAGAATAAGTCACTACTTAAATCTCATTTAGGTTCACATCCCAAAAAGTATCTGGGTCTCTATCTTGGTCTTTGGATTTGGGTTCTAAATCTTAACCTTCCCCCAATGAGTTCTGAGAAAATCAGAATTTTTATAAGGTCCAAAAAAAAGAATTACTCGTTCTCCTTTTACATACACTGGTTGGTGTTGAACAACCCTGATCCCTCTAGAGCTGGCATTTAGGATACTAGGTATGCCTGGCTTTACAGACTTTTTAATAGCCAAAGAATGTATTGCCTCCTGGATTGCAAAGTAACATATCCTTTAAGCAAAGGAGTGCCCCTCTGCTTTCTGTAAAAGAAGAACGTTTTCTTTTTTGTTTGTTTGGGGTTTTTTAATTTTTTTGCTGTCTTGCTCTTAAGTCATAATCACCTCCTTCTTTTGGGTTGTTTTTAGCTAAGTAACCATCTATTTGAAGAACTTGCCATGGATGTGTATGATGAAGTTGACAGGCGGGAAACAGATGCAGGTGAACAACACTTTCTAGACTATGCAATAGTGTACATTTTGAAATGTCATGTTAGAGGGAAGAATTTTACTCTTAGTAGTTCTTGATTGTTGTAAATTCTTGGCTTGTGTTACATGTAATGCCTTAAACTCTGTACTAGATTTTAAAATATCTTCTTCTCTCACCAAACATTTTCTTTGAGTTTGATTATCTTTTGTTGTTGAGCCTGTGATCCTTTGACCCTTTTGACAATGTTACATGGAGTGAGGAGGGTATTCTAAAACTGGGCCTGTCTGGTTTTTCTCTAAAGTTTGGCTTGCTACTCAGAACCACAGCACATTGGTGACTGAGAAAACAGTTGTCCCTTTTCTTCCTGTAAATCCCGAATATTCCTCAACAAGGAATCAGGTACGTAACTTTGTTAGCCTGTTTTCTAGAAGCATTTTGTTAACATAGTCCAGGTGTTCAAATTAGTGTCTTTTGCAAAGCAGAGGTACCTGAGTAATTGGCTAGCTAAAAAAAGAAAAACAATAAAATCAATTAAATCGAGCTGTGGGGAATGGAGGTATTTGTGATGCAATATAAACTCACAAATCCGGTGTGCTCAGGACCAAGCACCTGCCAGAAATTTGAAAATGCCGGATTTTTTTAAACCAGCGCAGCAGCCAGTTGCGGGGGGAGGACGGGACAGCGGCGGCCGGTTCTGGGACAGCAGCTGCATGTGGAGCGGTGGTGTGGGGTGGTGAATGGCAGCAACAACCGCCACGTACAAGCTTCCCCCTCCGTGTCTAGGAGGGCATGGGGGAGCAGTGGCTAGTCCCAGAGCGGCAGGGGCAAGTGCTGGATTTTTGATAATTCCAGATTTTTGGTATCCGAATTTATGAGTTTATACTGTAGTAGTATTCTGAAATGCACAGTGCGTGCATGTGATTTTAAAAAAAAAAATACAGTACATTTCACACAAGTGTAATTAAGCTGCTGATGTCACTGTTTAACTAATGTACACCAGTATTGCTCTTATCTGGGTATTTTTGCCTACATCTTAATTAGAGCAAACATTTACAGGAAACCCAGAGAGCAAAAATAATGCTGTTTTAAGGCGGCTTATTGCTGTATTTGTTTGAGTACATGGGCATTATGAACATACTTGTCTTTGTTGTTGCCTGGGAATAATGTTGTTGTTGTGGTTGTTATGACTACTTAGATAATGTCCACCTATGACATTATGTAAACAACATTTTGCATCATTCTATAATTTAGGGAAGACAGAAACTGGCCCGGTTTAATGCCCATGAATTTGCTACGCTAGTTATAGATATTTTAAGTGATGCTAAACGAAGACAACAAGGAAATTCTGTCACGGGTTCTAAAGGTAAGTATTGTTTTGACAGTCTAATTTTTATATGCAAATCAGTATTTCAGCAGTTCCACTGTACTTAGGATGCAGTGCTCTAGGACTTGCTGCTAATTTGTTGGCAAATCCATTCTGTGCTATTTGAGCATATCTTAAATTTCAGCCACTTAAATCAGAAATCATCCAAGAAGCTCAGATATGTAGTTCTAGTTTTAGAGAACTGCAACAACAATTAAATACAGCACTTTCCTCTCTAAAGAGATACTAAAGAATCATGTTTCACTATGCAGCTTCCCTGTATTAACGGAATGGTGCTACACATGTAACAGCAATTGCATTTTGTTTTGTACCTTTTTTCGACAGCATTCACCCTGTCAGTTGTATTAAACTGGTAATACTTTATTGTAATTAGTTGGTTGAGTTCGCCTACACATTTAAAGGAAGAGAAGACTAAAATTAAGGTCTTCTGAGTTAATCTTTTACGTGTTTGTGCCTGAAAGCTTGCAAAGAACTATTTTTCCAACTATGTAGTTGGTCTAATAAAAGATATCACAGCTACCCAAAGAACTTTGTCAATATTTTACATAGAGTGATAAATCAACCACACTAGATGGCGCTAAATTAATATTTTTCCTTCTTTGTTAAGACTACTCAAATGGCTTTCTAATATTGTTTCTTTCCATCTGGTTGAATGCTCTTTTTTTGTTTTTAAAGTGAGCCGCCCCCCAACCCCTGCATACAAATCCTAATATATCATGTTTTGATTTATAGAGAACGTGGAACTGATATTGAAAGCTATCAACAGCCGTCATAATAGTGAGAACCAGGATATTGACCAGCCTGATTATGACAGTGTTGCATCAGATGAAGATACAGATTTGGAAACAAATGCAGCTAAAGCAAGCAGGCAGAAGGTGGGTTCTACTCATGATGTAGGCTCCAAAGTCCCATTCTTTCAAATATTTATGTACATACTTAGTTTTTATTCATGTGCGTAGCCCATTAAAGTCAGTGGAACAATTCATCTGAATGAAATTTAGTATGTGTAAGTGTTCATAGGATTAAATCCTTAATGGCCTATTTCAACTTCATTTCAGTTCTGTTTGTCAGTCTGCAAAATTTTTAAGTACTGAAATATTATGACTTAAAATATCTTAAACGTCCAAAATTATAAAAATGAGCAACACAAGTTTTCATTCATTGAAAGCAAACCTCTAAAGCTCAAATGGAAAAGTGCTACAGCAGTTTTATCAGTCATCTCAAAGTACTTCGCATGTATTCTATTTCACTGCCTCTCTGAGAGGTAACAAGCACAGATGGGGTAATTGGGGGCTGAGTAGTGAACTAGTTCCTGAGATCAATTCATTCAGACGGGAAGCAAGCAGCAGTACCCAGAAATCCTGCTGCCATCTGCTCCAATCGTATTCCCTTTATACAAGTTGACATGAATAATAAGCATTTATATTAAATGCTGTGTTCATTGCATGCTTCTTAAAAAAAAACTTTATTCAATATCTAGAGCCTAATTTTTCATACATATAACACGCACACGTTCTCAGTGGTTTTCAAACACCCTAAAGTCACACAACCCTTTCGTATAACTTCTTCTGCCATAGAACCCCTACTTGTATCCACAGAGCCAGGTGACCTGGCCAGGCAATAGTGATGCACTGCCTCCTGACCTGCTCGGCTCTTACTCTCAATCTCTTTGCAAGACCTATTACAGAACCCCAGGGTTCCAGAGAACACAATTTGAAAACCACCGGTGTGTAAAATAATAATACCTGGAACTTTATTAGTTTTCTGTGATTCATTAGCAATAGATGTTAGAAACCTGTTAAAACTTTTATCATATTGCTTTTTTTATAACAGTGTGTTCTTCAGTATTATGGTAGTTTTTTTGTATTTTTTTTGTTTCTAGAGCCTGGATTCAGACTTGTCAGATGGGCCAGTCACAGCACAAGAATATATGCAGGTTAAAAATGCCTTGATGGCTTCTGAAGTAAAGATACAACAGCTAATGAAGGTGAACATCAACTTGAGTGATGAACTGAGAATTATGCAGAAAAAGGTAACAGGACAGTAACATTAGCAAATGTAAAATCCTTTTAGCTGAATGGATTTTGTTTTACTTGCATGAGATGTACAAAATTAAGCACGTATGTCAGAGTCCTAAATCTTTTAAAAAACTAGAACTAGTTTGGAATTGGTGTGATGCAATCAAACATCTCTATATAGAGCAATTTTTTATTTTTTGTTTCATAGAAGGTATTATTGGGGAACTGTCTTGTTCAATTGAATTTAAATTTCCTGATTCCCCCCCCCAAGCCATTTTTAAACAAAATTCTTATTCTGTCTTGCTGCAAAATGGCAATTGTTTGGGGCTTAGGAAACAGCTGACAGCAGATGTATACGCAATACACTTTCTACCTTATATTCAGTTAACTACTTCATCCCATTATTAAGGCTAGTAGGACTAGGGGAAAGGTGGAAATGACATTCTATGTTGGAAGGAAAAGAGGAATTGAAGAACAATATGGCATTGATGCTTCATATAGTGTAGAGCCTAACTGCACTGTTGGTTGCATTTTGATTTTGTATCTGAAAGTGGAAATTAAAATAGGTTGTGGAATCAGAGGAATTCTTTTTAAAAAAGATCTTGCCTCCATGCTAAATTTAAATTGCTGCTCTCAACCTTCAGGGCTAGCATTATCTAGAGTAAAGTAAAAGGTGTGGTATTGGTGAATACAGGAAACCCTTGCTATTCACAGGTTCGGCACTCGCGATTTCACGTATTTGTGAATGCCAAACCCACATCTTAAATACACTTACGGGAGCTCCGCGCTTGCCGCCATTGGGCTCCTGCCATTGCCAGCACAGCCGTGCCCTCTTCCCCTCACTCCCAGAGGTGGACTTGTTTGAGAGAGCTTCCTGCATGTGCCAGGAATATTTGCTTGTTTTCCCCAGTGTCTTGCTGGCAGAGCGAAACTCCAAAGTTCTGCTGCTGCTTGGAGGTCCTAATATGCCCATGGTAGGATTTGTTAAGACTGATTTGGCAGATATAAAACAGACTTTGTCAAGTAAACTGGATTAACGACATGTAAAAATTGTGCATGTGTTTGAGAGAGATGCTGGAACCCACAATATATAGAAGCATCTAAGACACCTATTGGACTTCCTTATTAGTTTTGTAGGTGTCTGAAAAGGGATATTGTGTACTGTAGGTAACCATGGCATATTTGGACTTTGGCACATTGATAAGGTCATAGCAAGAGGAGAGAGAATGTTTTGTTCTCACCTACGACAGCACTTCCTCACAACATGTTACAAGATCTGTCAAAATCCAGTTACATCTCCCTCAGTCTCAAGGTCGCTTTGCACTGGCTTTGGCCCCAGTGATGCTTAGGACAGTTGTGGGCCTGCTCTAGTTAGTTATAGTCCTTAATGACTCCTATGTTAGTGAAAGATAGGCCTGCCAAAACCTCACCTTTCATGATAACCTCCTTCCCACCTCTTTTTCTGGGAGGAGAGGATGACCAAGAACCCAACTGCATTAACTTTAGATGAATAAGAAGTTCCCCTTTGCTAGGGGAACTGTCTGCTGGCCGTATGTGGCCAAAATTCAACTCATCTGCTTTACTTGAGCAATACAAAGGAACCCAGCCTCATTGGAGAGGCTAGCCTGCCTGCCTTGACACACATCTATATGATTTTTTTTCTTCAAAGGATAGATTAAATTTAAATATACAAGCTAAAAAATTATGTTTCTGTAAACTTGGCTTAATAGCGTGTTACGTTTCTAATCATCATTCTCACTTCAAGACACCTTTTTCAAAGAAGTGCACAGGCAGAGCTGCTATTAATACGTGTTACTTGTGGATGGGTTCTCCCTAAGCAAAAAGAAAACCTTAATCTTGGCAGTAGTGGAAAGTTTGATCAGAATATTACAACAGCTACAAGCTGAAATGATACCACCACCACCACACACAAAAGATATAGTAAAATATTGTGCAGATTTAACTTTAATAATTGTGCTAATGTCAATGAATAGTATGGTTCTTTGCTGATCCTGAAACCTTAGCACACAAATCAACATGTCACAGGACAGAAACAGCAGGGGGAAAAACATCACCTTAACTGACTTCCAGCTAGTCAGAATGTCGAGATTTGGGATCCTGGGAAGCACCAGGCAGACTAGAATTTTTCAGCAGACTGATGTTCTTGAAGGTTCATATGAGGCAACACAAGTTTCAAGGACATGCCTACTACTGTTTCCTGATGAAAGATCATCAGCTGTCTGAAACAACATGCTCCATCTATTGTTTAAGAAAGTGAACATAATTCAGTATTAATGTGTTTTTTATGATGTGTTAATATAGCAAACTGACTGAGTAGTTCTACAATGAATTATTACAAGTGTTGCATTTGCTACTCAAAAATAGTATGCAATAAAAAGCTTTAAAATAACTTCTTGTTTGCTTTCTAGAAAGCGGTAGCTGATATCCTGTTTTCACAAGCTAAACTCCACTGTCCTCCTGCTTTGCAAAGCAAGCACTAGTTCTCCTTGGGCTGCCTCTGGTGTCTGCTGTAATTTTGGCAATTGCAAATTTCCCAAACCTATATTTAAGTCCTCTTTAAATTACTCTAGTGATTTGTTTGTTTGCTAAACTGAAGCACTTTGCTTGTAAATAATGCTGTGTTGTATTTTGTTCAAACAGCCTTTGTGGTAGAGCGGAATTTATGAATAAGCATAGCTACACTGGAAAACAAATGCTTTTAACTGCAACAACTAAATTTAAGATCCAGTTTGACTTGCCTCCTAACTGCATAAGTGATTTGAAATAGACACCTACAAATCTGCCAGATCTGGAATATAAACATTTTTTTTGCAGCTTATACCGGGCAAAGTAGATTTCAAAATTTAAAAATTCCATTAAAATTAACTCCAACTCTGCTACTGAATTTATTAGTCAAGCTGACAAGCATGTACTTGTGTAGTTGGTTTGCTTTTGATGCTGGCTGTAGAAAAACCAAGTCCCACTGCTAAACATTTTTTTCAGCTTCAAACGCTACAGAGTGAAAATACAAACCTCAGAAGACAGGCCACAACCAATATATATCAGGTCCAAACTGGTTCTGAATATACAGATCCCACCAACAATTCTTCTTTAAAGCGACGACCATCTGCCCGGGGTAGCAGACCTATGTCTATGTATGAGACTGGATCAGGTCAGAAACCCTACCTCCCTATAGGAGAGGTCACATACCCAGAAGAGAGCATAACAAGACTACAGCCTTTCCCTCCACATGTAAGTAAAATTGCTGATGCTTCTGCACTTCTGTATTGTCAGCTTTTTCTATTCCAACTCTGCATTTTCCAAAATCCCTAGATTGCTTCTTAATAAAGTTAATCAGTAAGAATTGTCACTGTTTGCTGTATTAACATGTCTGCAGGAGCTTGATGTTTTGAAATGTTAAAGCTGTAGCATAATTCTCTGATATGTAAACTGGAGCTTTTGGCTTCTGCTCAGCTGTTTCCTTTAACCACAACGTATTGCCAAAATATCCATGCACGAAGGTTTTAAAAGCAGGAGTGAATGGAACATCGCCCCTAAAAGGTAGGTATTGTTTCTGAATTTCTGTTTTCGAGAGATACAGATATGTCCTTATGTGCAGATTTTTAGAGTCCAGAAATAGTAGGAGTTAATTCTGAATGTTGCTTATGAGCAAAAATGGTACCCAAAACTGTCCTTACCTTTTTTTTTTCTTTTTGGATACAAGTCTGCTTCTATGGACCTCTCTGCAGTGAAGCCTATAATAGTCTCTTATTTTGAAAACTTATTTTGAGTTTATTTTCAACTCTGGTGTTTGCAACCTAGGCCTCTTAGGGGAGCAAGTCCTTCCCGGTTTTTAATTTTCCTGTAATTTTAAGGGCTAAAATAGCATGGTCAGGTTTGTATAAGACAGACACTGATCCTATCCCTTACGAGGTTGTAGTCCAGACATACAAGACAAAGTGCTCCAATCCTTCAGTAGACTTTATCTTTATAATTGCTGTAGATATGGGGGAATATATGACCATTTTCTTTCTAGGTGCGAGTTAACATTTTTCACTTATTGTTAGAGTACTTTTGCACAAACAAGACTCTCAGCGTTCTCTTGCCAGTTATGCAATTAAATCTTTCAAATATATTTTTGAGTTAAAGTTTCTTCCCTGGCTTGAAAAAAAACTACTTGGCATAGATTTAAAGGGAGATGCTCACTGCCAGCAGTAGGGTGCCCATCATAGAGGACAGTCTGGTTGTCCTCTGTCCCTTTTTGATATGAAACCCGACGCCTTTTTCTCTTCAAGAGAAAAATAGAGGATAGGAAGGCATTGGATTTTGTATCAATAGAGGACAGAGTACCAGAAAACCGGAATGTCCTCTATGATGGCCACCCTAGCCAGCAGTAGTCACAAATGTCTGTATTTTGGCAAGATGTATCACTTTTGTCAGATGACACTGAACCCCCCCAGGCAGTAATGCACAAGCTTGGATGTTTTTTCACTCAGGTTAACAAATATGGGACTCTTCCAATTGTTTGGATAAGTTAAGTGCATTTGAGAAATTTTCAACTAGATGGCAAAAACTATATAGCTGTGGGTGCTAGTGACTTGCTGTGGATGGTTTTGATATGCAGCAGTACCTGATAGTGTCAGAACATGCTCATAGACAGCAGTTATTGAAAACAGAGTTTCCTGGGCTCCTGAATTGTGACAAAATTGGTATAGAACTGGCAGTTTTAAGGCAGAGCTTTTTGTGTGAAATTTGGTTGTGCAAATTTTTTTCTTTAAAATCTTTCTATACAACCCTAGTGCAGTATAACCAGTAAGTGAGAGCTTTTGCAGAAGAGGAGGGATTTTGTTTTTTAATATATTCACTGCTCTGTGAAGTTCCACGCTCTGGAGGTCAGCACCCTTTTAATTTTAACATCAGAACTGGCTTAAGAACAATTGTTTTGCAGGAATTAAAAGTCCAGCCCAGGTTAATAAGAACATAAGAAGTGCCAGACTGGGTCAGATCAGTGGCCTACCCAGCCCGGTATTCTGCCTCTGACAGTGGCAGAATTGGATGCTCTGGAAGGAGAGCATTGAACTGGATACATCTAGAGTGATCTCTTCGCCATGCATTACACTCACTGGCATCCACCTTTATTGGTGCAGAGATCTCTGAGGAAACATCTCCAACTGTTCTGTTGCATTTTCTCAATCATTCCTGCCATGAGTCCCTTCATTAATTATCTGACTTGAAAATGTGCTTCTGTTTTAAAGCTATTTTCAGAGTATTTGTGTTTTTGGGTTTTTTTTAGTTTTCCCGAGTGTTTTTCTCTTTCCCCTTTTTAGATCGGGAGGAGTGCGTTTGTGACCTCCTCTTCATCTCTGCCTTCCTTCCCCTCCACGCTTTCCTGGTCAAGGGATGAAAGCACACGAAGGGTTAAGTACCTTCCAAATTGGTCTTCTACCTGGAGGAGGTGGCAATCTCCCTGGCAGCCTTGTGCCTCTGTCCTTTCCCCTCTTTGCTAACTAGCCCTTCATCCCTGCATGGAGCAACACTTCATCACTTCTTCAGTTTTTATTTCACATGCTGTGGAGACTCGCCTCACTCTTATCTAACTTCACATCAACTAAAACACCTGTAGCATTTAACACTGTGCAAAAGTTGCTTCAAATCACTTCTTGCACAAAATGCTATTGGAAATGACCAGAAGAAAATGAGCTAGTTGCTGATGAGAAGTAATTTAGCAGGCATTTACTGATATTTCATAAGCCAATACATATTTTTCCTTTCCGACTAAAATGCATTGCATGGGGCACAGGTATGCTCAGTGGGTTAGTAAAATGCTCTTAAGCCTGTTTTCTCTAGGGGCTGCCACTTTGCATCCAGTCCAGGTTGGTACTGACTGACAGATTTTTCTTGCAGCTGTTCAATAGTTTGTTTGACAAAGTGTGATCTGCTTGCCTGTTTTAGCAAAGAACATGTGATTTGCCCACCAGTTCATTTATTATTAACTAACTCTTGCTGACTGTCTTTACAACAAGGACACGGATTGAATGACTGTGAAGGCAGAGCTCCCTTTTAGCAGTACACTCTGTTCAGGTGTGGGTTGAATTGTGATGCTTCCTGAGAATAAACAAGCCTTTGGCCTCCAGGGCCTTGTTAGTTCCTAAATTGACTTTAAAAAGTGAATGCGTTACTAGGCAATACTAATAGCACTATAAAGCATATGGTGTCCCCAAAGACACCTCTGTTTGCATTGTTGCTTTTCATAAACTAACAGCTTTAGTTCTGGGCCAGGAGTCTGTAGGATTCATGGAAGCACCCTGCACCTTTTTATGAAAACATTGAAATGGGAAACAGATATACTCTTTCTTCATCTAACTTTTCCATTGCAATCTTTCAAGCCAGCACAATTAATAGAAGTACAGCATGAAATCCCATTTTACAGAACTGCAAATTAGGTAGATAGTCTTTTAGTATGCTGAGGTGACCAAACTGGTCATGACTGAGTATTTCCACTAGACTTTACATTTTTATGGGGTTTTAGAAATGGTTATAAGCTGTATATCAAAAGAACCTGAAACCTATTGGTATACATGCAGAACAGTCTCTCTGAACCTATTCCAAATACAAAATAGTGTTTCCTGCAATTGCTGCAGAAGAGCTTCACTTCTAACAAATAGATCCACACTATACACGGGTTCTTTAAGTACATTTTAGCATAATGAGTTTATAATTTGAAGAACTAATCTCTTGCATTGCTTTTTGTTCATATTGAGCCTTATGTTCATATTGAACCATATTTGTGCCTTATGTGTACAAACTAAGAGCTGAACCACTTTGGGTTATAACCATGAATAAACTGCAGATTCTTTTCCATAGCTTGGCCATCCACAGTTACAGAACGTCCTCAGTGGATCTACCAGTCATCACTAGAAACTCCTTTGCACACTCATAGTATTCATATACTTTTATGGTCAGTTTCTTACAACTTTGGGTATCTGGATCCGCTTCGTAGTATTGAGTGTTAGAGGTTTAAACTTTGTGGGTTTGTGGGAGGGGGTTGGTTGGTTGTTTTAGTTTTTTCTCTTTGGTTTTTCAGTGTTAAAGCAGAACTCTTGGGGGAGAATTTTAGGTGAAAAGCTTTTATTGATCATTTAAAATTCAGCTGTTTTTGGAGATCTCTCTTTAAAGACTTTTTCTCCCTCTTAGTCCAGCCCTTCCATATGTCTGACATAGCAGTGAAATTGCAGTCCTGTATTTAACATTGCATCTCTCATCTTCAGCAAGTATTGTTGTATCTCACCCAGCTTTATTACTTCTCAGTTGGGCTCCGGGAGAACAGACCTTTGGAAATTCGTTCTGAATAGCTATGCATGGTTATTAAAGCCAAGAGTCCCATGAACTCACTTTGCTGTTTTAGTAAAGGTTGGTGGGAACATCACTTGACTGGGAGTGGGAAGAACACTGTTAGGTGAGCAGTACAATCTCAGAGCAGTTTTGGGATCAGTTTTGCCTTGATTCAGGATCTACATGCCGCAGTAAAAGACAGAGCATCATAGTGATATTACCATGGCGTGTTCAGAATTTGGACAGCTGCAACTGTCTGTCTGCTGAGGAAATATATATTAACATGGATTAGTCTGGCTTGGGCATCACTGGGAGAAGTTTAATTAATAACATCAGGACAGGCTTAATAAAGAACCCTGGGACTGACTTAGAAGAAAATAAAAATCTTGTTTTGGGATAGGCAGAGAGCTTGAGTATAATGTTTTTGCTTGCATTGGCATTATGTTCCTCAATCTCTCGTGTTTCTGGGAATTTGTTTTAACTTCTTTTTTCAAACTAGATATGGATATGAAATTCTGGTTGTTGTTTGCCCTAAGTATAAATGGCACAGGAAGGACTGATTAGGTTACAGAGATGGGAGTACACCATTGTTTTGTATATGATTCTGTGTATTTTTTCATTAATAATCTTGAGTGTAGAAGTCCACGTCATAGAATCTGCAGGAAGAAAAAATTGAAGTCAGAAAAATACTAGTAAGTGAGTTTGTACTTTAGCCATCTGTTAAGGGACATGGGGCATACTGAGTATGCTAGAACGAGGAAGGCTGAAAGCAACACTGGGTGATGGTCCCTCCTTGTGCTTGATTCAGTTATGCTGCACTGGGAGGCATAAAACTTACAGCTATCTGGGAATTGTCAGATAATTCCACTCTTCGGGGTTTCTGCAAAAGTGTATTGCCTCAGTCGCTTAAAACTGCGTGGACCTCATATTTCAGGCATGATCCCAAGATCATTATGTGGTGTCCCTTTATGAATGTCACAGCAATTGGGACAGTCCTCCTGAGTGATGGCAGTGGGGAAGTACACCAGTGCCTAAATGGTAGGAATGCAGGACTGCGTCAGACTCCACAGAAATCCATGCCTCGCAGGCTTCCACAAAACTTTTCAGCTTATAACAGCTGGAGAACAATAATACATTGGGCTATAGAATGTACTTTGTGGAGAGGACATACCTAACTAGGGAAACTTTTTTTTTTTCAGTGGTAGAGGAAAATCTTTAGTACTCAGGTAACTTCTGCATAGCTGCTGCTGCGTGATCCTCTAAACTCACGTGATGTAAGTTGGTTATTGGTGAGGGACATGAACACGTCCAGTCTCAAAGATATCTGCTTAAAATGCATGAATGAGTGCAGCCTAGCATAGGACAATAATTTGTGGCTATGAAAGGTTCATCATATAAAACAACAAAAATATTGATGCAGGACATGATTGAAATCATGAAGAGAACAAACCAGTTCACCTGGCATGTTCCTGGGAAGGATCTGAAATTTTATGTACAATACTTAAATTAATCTTTATTTGTTGCAGGCATCAAAATTAGAGAAACAGAATAGCATGCCTGAAAGTGACTATGATAACCCCACCCCCAGTCTGGAGCTGGATGAACCAGGGTATGTATGTTTAAGTACACAAGTTTATCTTTGTGTCTGGACAGTGGTAGAAGTGTCAAAGCCTTACTTAAGCACTAGCAGTGTTCGATAGCCCAATGACAACTGTAATGTTCTCTTTTCTAGGTCAGGTAGAAAAGGAAGGCAGAGAAGTGTCATTTGGCAGGGGGAAGGGTCTATCCCTGAGAACACCGACACAGACGCAGCCCCAAGCTCCACCCTGCCCAGCACAGAAGATGTTATTCGAAAAACTGAACAGATCACTAAGAACATCCAGGAGCTGTTGCGAGCAGCACAAGAAAATAAGCATGACAGGTAAGGAGAGGCCTCTAAGTGCTCTGACTCCTCCAAGTGAAAGTGCCTTTTGAAAGGTTAAATATGGGATGCTGAAATACCTTTGCACTTGGAGACGATGACTTTGTGTAAATGAGCCCTTTTTGGGCCCTAGAGGATTGGAACAGCTGGCAGCACTGGGGCAGTTGACACAGCATGGAGGAACATCTTTCTAGCATGCTCTTTCCATCTGGACCAACAAACCCTGACCTGCTTTCCTAGACATCTGATAGGGACCTCAGAGAAATGTACTAGGTTTAGGTTTGGTTTGGTTTGGAGCAGTAACACCTCCCATTCTGCATGCCACAGAGGAGGTAGCAGTCAAGGCGTGGAGAGCATTGAGTAGGGTTCCCATGGGAATCCTTTGGCCAAAAGTGTAGAAGTCAAGGGAGCTCTCTGGAAATCTTGGGATTAGTGTGATGTGTACCCTTTTGTGCTCAGTCCCAGTAGTGTTTGTAGTCCAGCATGTGAGAATAACCGAGTCTAACCTCTGTAAAAGATCTATAGAGGTTTCAGCCCTCAAACTGCAATGCTAGACTTGATTCTGCGTGTATTTTGTTCTTTTTCTCTGGCCTGCTATGCAGACAGCAGCCTTGATTTGTTTTATAAAGCTGTAGATAAGTCAGTAGCCAAAGCTGTTTTGAATTATTGGACGGGAGCAAATAAATAAATAAATGAGCTTTTCTCAAGCATGCCAGCGCTAAGAATCCAGATGGCAAGTTCGCCTGCACATCAGCTTGTGCTCAGCCTCAATGCACCTATGCTGTCTGTGCTTAATGTGACCAAAAACACTGCTAAATTTCCAGGTCTTGTCAGTGGCAAAACTTTGGGGTACATAAACTAAGTCTTTTTCCAAAGTACCTTTTTGCCAGCCTAGACCTAACAGTTTTAATGTGTGTGAGTGCATTCTCTGTTAGCTGTGGGTGATCCTGGGCTCCAGGAGAGCCTTTCTGCTGGTAGCGTCCATATTGGGGTACAGTTACTGTCTCAGCTGAAGCACCAAACACCACTTCACCTATAAAGACAACCAACAGCCTTTTGTTAAATCTCACAGCTCATAGACTGACTGCTGTATAAGTGAGTGAATGCATGGCAGCTCACTTCCTGCCTATATGAGTGAGTGAGCAATGAGTGAGTGCCAGCTCACTTCCTGCCTGTACAAAAATGGGCAACAAAATGCTCTTCGAGGCCTCTTCTATTTCCTTCTAGCCTGCTTCTCTTCCTTGAACCTTCCTTTGGCTAGGAGGGTGTTGCACACTTATCTCCTTTGGGATCCTGAGTGGAGATGTCAGTGCATTTTCTCACTTCCACTAACATGTCTTGTCACTTACTTCTCCAGGTTCATGTAAAGGGAGGTGCAGAAAGAGAAGTATGAGGTCAGAGGATTTGGTTATTTGTGTATTTTACCAGAAACAATATTTGAGACAGAACAAAAGCACCTGAAACGGAGTTCGTTCTGCCAAATTAAATGAAGATACATTTCATAAAGAATGTTTTTCTTCCCCTCACAGTTTTTTTCCTCTGCTTCAAATGGGGTGCATTGTTTACCAGTACATAAGTGAACCTTATGTTTCCTGTAAATGAGTAGTTGTTTCATGAACAGAAATGCAAATACTGTTTCCCCACTGTATGGCTTTTTCCCTTATAGTGCACTAAATAGTGACACATCTGCAGTAGAGGAAGCCAAGCAACATGAGAAAAATAATGGAACAAACTTATTAATCTTTGTTTTGGTTCAAACAAAGGTGCTTAGAAACCTCCCATTGCAACTATACTGCCCTTGAGTTGAGCGTGTTAGAGCTGTAACAAGATGGCTTGCACGCTTGTGTTTGGAAGGCTATGGATAAAACTGACTTGCTGTATAGATAAGCTGAACACAAATGTTAATATCCTTGCATTGTCTTAATGAAACTCCTTTCTTTTCTCATTATTTTCTATTCTGTTCCTTTTCCTGTGCTCATCTGACTAAACAGACCATTAGAGCGTGCAAGCACGCTCAGGCTCAGACACAGCCTCGGCTGTTTCAGTACACTGGTTCCTTGGGCTGAGAGAGCGCCCCTGCAGCCTTTGACCATCCAGCAGCCTGATCCTACCTCCTGGTACTCTGGCCTCTGTCCCTGCCTTCCAGGCACAGTGTCCTTTTCTCTTTCTCTCTCCTGCCTTTTCCTCTTCACGCACATTCACACAGGGGTTTGTTAGAGGTTATGCATGAAAGAATTTAAAGAAAACAGGAACTAAAGATGATGGGCCCAATACTTTGTTGAATTCAGTAGCATCTTGTAGTGGGAGCAGAACCGGGGCCTCAGAATGCAGCTGTTTTGGGGTGCAGAGATTCCTTTCTGATCAGTGTCTGCCAAGATCATTCGAATGTGATTATTGATACCAGCAACTATGCGTTGGTGCAGAACTAGCAAGATTTATGTAGGTCAGGGCTGCCCAGCTGGCAGCCTGTAAACAGTTAGCATAGCAGCCCAGAAACAGTTGGCCCACGCAGCTGGGAAGAGCCCAGGGGTCTGCATGCAGCCCCCCAGAGGGACTGCCCCCAACAATATGTAGCCATGCAGTGTGCAACCTGGGGCCTGCACACAAGCACCCCATGCAGCCCTCAGCTGGTCCCAAGTTAAACAGGTCTGATGTAGTCCATAACGGTGCACACACCTCATTTTGCACGTTTTCAAGCTGCTAGTTATAATTAATATTTAAAACAAGAGCCTAGTTCTTATGTCTTGGATGGATGCCCACCAAAACTATACTTTAGGTTTAAAAATGTATCTAATGATTCTGCCAGTATCTTCCAAACCTGACCAAAATACTGGCCATTCTTTAAGTCTACTGCAAATGAAATGTGAAAGCTTTAAGTGAAACAATGTTTATGGGCTGTAAAATTTCTCCAGGTGTTATCTCCAGATAGCATGGCCAGTCATAAATACCAAAATGGGAGGAAGGTTTACCTGGAAGGTCTCTTGTACTTTTCTGCAATAGAGGAGATACTCTTCCACCCCCAAATAGCATAATTTGGGTATAGCAACTTGGAAATGGATTTCCTAGTCTTTCCGTAAATCTACACAGGTTTTAGGGAGCTAGTTACGTTACCCCATGACCTAAAGGACCTTCCACATCTTGGTTAGCTGTCTTAAAATAGCAGCTACAAATCTAGTGACAAGTACTTAAATTTTGAATGTCCTACATCAATAGAGACATTCCTCAAATACCTATTGAAAACATTGATGCAATAAGCCTAAGAGCTAAGGAATATGCAGCTAACTGTCATATCTCTTAATTTTTGCTTTCTGACCTGTAGATGACTACTGTGGCCTGTTACTATGCTCTGCACAGGAAAATTCATTCTGTAATTTTTATTTTGGTCTTTTCTGAGTTTCTTTACTGTTCAGTCTAGCTCTCGGAGAATGAGTTGGCATTATCCTGCTTTCTAACAGAGCAGGAATTGCTGCAATGAAATTCTGATAAAAAGCTTGTAATGATGAGAAGTCACACTTTCTGTGGAAGAACTTGTAGGAACGTGGCACACACCAAGGTGTCCCCCTTTGTAGCAACTTTCCTGCATAACCCAAATGACCCCTGCGTGTGTTGCTTTCCTTTTCAGTGCATTTGTAACTCACATGGTTTTGGTATTGCAACTTAACTGCATAAAATGATTGACTGATTTGAGCCTGAAATGGCAGTGATTTAGTATATGTAGATTATGGCAACAAAAAAATCTTTTGAATGATACTGCTTGATTAACTAATGTAAAAACACTAGCTTGAAGCACATGCTACATTAATTATCCTATCAATCACCAAATAAATTACAGTTTTTGAAAGCATATAAAGCTTTAAATTTAGCTTTCCATCAAGTCTCCTTCTCTGGCTTCAGATAACCATTAGTCAGAAGCTTTGAACAGAGATTAAATATTGATTTTTAAATGTTTTGTTCATTGCATAATTAATGACACAACAGTAGCTAAACGGATTATTAAAATTGTGATCAATGGTTACCATTTATACTGTAATTCAGTTGAATAATTGAAATTTAGATAATACTTTCTGCACTATAAAAGTAAATGTTAACAGTGCTGAGATAGATGCATGCATTTACAAGCTGCTGTCTTGGTGATTTTGTATATTGTGCATTTACTGTGTGTCAAAATTCATCAGGTCAGGCATTTTCCATTTTTGTTTTGTTTTGTTTTTCAGTTTATCTGATGATGTTTTACTGTCTTAAAGCTATATTAAAAAAAAAAAAGCAAGGTGTTCAATCTTTATTAGGATAGGTTTCAGAGAAGCTCTTTGAATAGCTAGTTTTTTACTTATGTCATGAAAAAAATTGTAAGTAATATTGCATTGTGAACCTAGGGCTTGAATCTTCCACCGTGTTCAAGTTCCTGAAATATAGTCAGTGTGAAAAGTTGATGGGTCATCCTCCCTTATTTTGCTTCTTTTTTGTGACATGCTCTTAAAGCTAAGAGAACACCACGTAATAAATGTGTTAACATTTTTCAAGGACTTCAG
>NW_005841833.1:5436944-5438491 GCF_000455745.1 Alligator sinensis | reverse complement strand
TCAGCAGGATGTGACAGGATCATGCTTAGATGCCTAATATGTGGAATAGGTTCTAGCCCCTAATGTTCATGATGGACTGACTGGTATGGAAATAAATGTTCTCTGAACTGAAATATTTCCTTGGTTAGCATCCTCATTGCAAACTTAAGTATACAACAAGGGGAAGAACAGCTAGAAAGTGCATGTGAGCTGAGGTTGCATGCGTCATTTCTCATCCTCTCGGGCTCAGTTCAAGTATACTATCCAGTTTCCAGGCTTTTGATCTTGTGTGTGTGAATTCAAAGCCTGGGGTGAAGAGCGTTTGAAAATAGTTTTCTGCAGGTTCCACATAAAGATTAATCTGTTTTGAAGAAATTCTTAACTTCAGCATTAGCCGTGGAAAATCAAGTGTAGGAAAGCAGACTGCGCTGCTATGTCAGTGTGGACAAGACAGCCTCATCAGTCTCTTCTCTCATTTCCCATCCCCAACTGTTGACAAAATATTTTATGTGAAGGCTTCAAAACTGAAACGTGTAAATGTTATAAAGGAGCAGTTTCAAAGGTCTAAGTCTACATAGATCTTTAGTAACTGAAGTACTTTTTTTGGCTTAAAAAAATTGGTTTCTTAGCGCCTTGGGTTGTATAGAAAGTTCCTTTTGTTAAATCCACATGCTGTCAGCCCAGCAAACTGTCATGCACTTTTCATGATGTTTCCAGGTAAAATACCCCTCAGACTTCAGAATCTCTCATTTTTATTTTGTATCTGCAATTATATTCTCAACGTTTATTGTACACACACGTACACATGTGTAATGCAGTAAGCCCCCTCCCCCACACACTCTTACTCTTTAATATTGCATTTTGAATAAGTGATAAATCTCTCTAGAACATGTTGTGTGATGTGGTCTGTCGTTGGGAGGCTATGCCAAGAAAATGTTGAAAGATGATGTGCCTTTCTTTTAACTGATTGGTTTGTGGAGAAGTGACTACTAACTAGTTAAAATTTAAAGGAAATTGTAGGAGAGGTGTTGCTTCTGAATAATCTGTTGCATCTTCTTGCAGCTATATACCATGCTCAGAAAGAATACACGTGGCAGTAACAGAAATGGCAGCTTTGTTCCCAAAAGTAAGTATTTTTTAGTGCTTCCACAATGGTAATATTTCTCAAATGTCTTTTGTGCTCAATCTCACTAATCACTGTTTTGTAGAAATGGAACCTTTGGGGGGGAAAAGCTTATACGTGGAATGAATTAAATGCTTCTGCTGGGACAGGAGTCATCTTTGCATTGATTTGGTTCAAGAAATCTATAAAGAAATCTCGTCATCCCTTGGGGCGCTCTGGTGAACAAACGTTCCCCCAGATACTGGTGGTCCCCCCTGATAAACTTGTAGGTGGCCATCAGATCACCCCTGAGCCTGCGCTTTTCCAGGCTAAAGAGCCCCAGGGCTCTCAGCCTGTCATCGTAGGGTCTGCTTCCCTGACCTCTGATCATGCGCGTGGCTCTTCTCTGGACTCTCTCAAGCTTCTCCACATCCTTTTTGAATTGTGGAGCCCAAAACTGGAAGCA
>NW_005841833.1:5422368-5435825 GCF_000455745.1 Alligator sinensis | reverse complement strand
TTATTGTCCTTGATGCTCAAAGCTAGCTGGAGTTCAGTTGCAGCCTTGGCTTTCCTGGTCTGCTCTCTACAGGACCGGACCAGTGCAGAATAATCCTCCTTGGAGGTGACTCCCATCCTCCACCCTTTGTAGGCCTTTCTTTTTAGCCTCAGGAGATCTGCTAGGTCCCTGGAGAGCCAGGGGGGCTGCTGTGCCCTCTTGCTGCCTTTCCTCCGAGATGGAATAGACTTAGTTTGTGCATTGAGGATCGCTCCCTTGAGGAGCAACCACTCCTCTTGAACTCCCCTTTCCCTGTGGTCACGGTCCCTTAGGGCCTCACTGACAAGCCTCCTGAGCTTGACAGTTGGCTTTCCTGAAGTCAGGAAAACGAGTTTGCCTCTCGTTGGCCCATAAACTTCTTGAGTCAGGTAGAGGTCATCCACGCACGAGAGGAAGCTCTGCAGCCGCTCAGATTTTGCTGAGCGATCCTCCCACGAGATGTCTGGGTAATTGAAGTCACCCATGACAACCATGGTCCTGGAGCAAGCTGCCTCAGCAGCTTGCACTACTAGAGATGCACTACTGCTGGAGTACTATAAAAGAGCATTATACCTCACAAAGATGGATGAGCATTTTGGAGGGTGGCTGCCCTCCTCAAGCCCAGTCTGCTACTCTGAATTTTTAAAAGAAATTATAAGTGGAGGGAGAAGGTAGCAACACGGAGGAAAAATGCAACAGAATGGTTGCTTGCAGCAGAGAGATGCAGCAGTTCATAGGAGGAGTGGGGGTAATGGACAGGTTGTAGCTAGACTTCATCTGAAAGAGGACTCTTCCCCCTCACAGCAAAGATGCAGTGTGCCTCAGGGAGTAAGAATGAAACTGCCGGCTCCTAGGACCAGCCAAGCCAAGAGAGAGCAAGAACTCCCTTCCCCTGCCATGAGTTACCCCAGGAGCCCTTCCCTTCTAGACTTTTGGGGGGGGAAAGGTACCAATGCAGGCTATCCTGTCACAGTACTGAAGAGCATTTGCAGACAGCTGCCTGATTTCCAAGTGGCCCCAAAACAGTTAGCATCCTTGCTCGCTGGCCTACTCAGGTTTGTTTGCTTTTCCTTCACAGAAACCCAGATCTGAGCTGGTGAGGACTTCCCTACGCCTGCTGACATCTAGTGCCTACAGACTCCAGTCGGAATGCAAAAAAACCCTTCCTGTGGAGCCCTGCCCTACCACGGACATCCAGCTGGTCACTCAGCAAGTTATTCAGTGTGCATATGACATTGCTAAGGCTGCTAAGCAACTGGTTACCATCACAACCAAAGAGAACAACAACTGAGGCCGGTTGGGTTTTTTAGTCTTGCTTTTATAAAGGTTGGATTTAAAATTTAGACATGTAACTATTCAGATTTTTACAAGAAAATTAAGGGGGGCAAGAAACTTTTTTTAAAAGCTCAGTATTATTTTTGCATGTTTTCTAACAGAATTTTCACTGATTAATTTAACCCACTGCCTTATTTTTGTGCCTGTGTTGCCAGTTTAGTTATAGATTATAGTATGTTGCATATAGCTGTCAAGCCAATATAACAAACCAATGTTGTATCACAAGTTCTTATAGGAGATTCCTGGTGGCCATATTCTGCTTTCAGATATTGCGCGCACAACTTCCATCAAAGTCAAATGCACATATCAGAGGGCAGAATCTCACCTTCGCTCTGTACATCCTGGAGCTTGGTCTGCAGGGGAAATCCCATGGAATAGCTTGCTCTGTTTCATAGTAGCTAGGGTCAGGAGGGACCTGAACAGATCATCTAGCCTGACCCCCTGCCACAGGCAGGAATGGATGCTGGGGTCCCAAGACCCCAGGCCGGGGATCGGCCGGACCACTTCCCTGGGAAGCTGGTTCCAGGTTTTGGCCACCCTAACTGTAAAATATTGCCTTCTGATCTCTAACCTAAACCTATTCTCCATCAGCTTATGACCATTGTTCCTCGTCACCCCAGGTGGTGCTGGGGAGAAAAGGGCTCTGCCTATTTGCTGTTGATCTTCCCTGATGAGCTTGTAGGCAGCCACCAGGTCCCCCCTCAGCCTCCTCTTGCTGAGGCTGAACAGGTTCAGGTCCCTCAGTCTCTCCTCGTAGGGCCTGTCCTGCTGCCCTCTCACCAAGCAGGTGGCCCTCCTCTGAACCCTCTCCAGGCTGCCCACATCCCTTTTGAAGTGCAGCGCCCAGTACTGGATGCAGTTAGTAGAGCAGTGGACTATGAAGGCGCCAGGAATGTAACTGTTGGACAGTAGAATGAAATTTTATAGTCTTCCTGATAATGGAATACAAAGGTTATATTACCTGTTCCCATATGAACTGTCGTGCAATAATATTTTTCCTTAGTTTGATAAAACTATAGTTGTGGGCATCCAAGCTTATATTAAATGGTAACTATACAAGGTCTTTGTCACTTTATCTATTTTGGAAGGAAGCATGAAATGTAGTAGTTATTTCTTTCTTTTAGTTGTCACTATACCATTAGTTTTTACATTTGATGTTACTTTTAGAAAGGGCATTAGTGGTTAAAACATGCCGTTATTTTTATCTCTGATATAAGTGACTCATTCTGAAATTTCCCACAGAACGTATTCTCGCTCAGTATCGTCTTCAAGCAATATCTTGTTTGCAGCAGTATTTTTTTAATCTTTTAGAGGTGTCATTTCACTAAAGAGTTGTGATTCTTTTTTTTTAATGGAAGATGAGAAAGGCTACTTCTAAGGTAGTCTGGCAGTACACCACATCTGCATTGAAATGTGTACTGAGAAGACACCTCATGAAAGTTTCCCAAACTCTGTGGACAGTATCAGGAAGGGCCACACCCCACCATATGCTAATCCAACCACTTTAACGTGTGCGCCATTAAAATTCTAGTACTTTTTTCACTCTCAAATTTTTACCTTTGGTCTTTAAAAATGTGAAGTCCCTGTTTCCAAAGGCGGCAGGTACTTTTGGAGCGCATTGAAAATCCATGGCAGGTAGGCTGCTAAGTCACCTTTGGAAAATAGGAGTTTAGGTTCCTGTGTTAGGCTACCTGAAAATGTCCTCTCCATGCTCCTCCCCCATCTTGACAAAATTGACCTCTTTTTGGTAGTCTCTCAAAGCACTTTTCTATTTAATGCGAATCTATGAAAAAGAGATTAAGGCTTCACGTTTGGACTAAAAAACCGTATTCAGTTTATGTGTAAACCATTTTTACATACAAGTCTGTCCTAAAATATCCCCCCGAGATGCAAACGTCCTTCTGTGCTTCAACTCGGATGGAATTTCCAGACACCTGTGCAATACTAATGTCTGCAGTAGGGCTCTGCATTTCAGTGAGGATGAAATCTGGTCTTTGCTAACAATCTCGTGAAGTTGAGAGACTGAATTTGCTTTTCCTTGCTTCCCTGGAGCTAGACAGACGGGTAGGGCTGAGAAGAAAAAGGAGCTAGCTTTATTTTTAGTACTGAAGTAACATGGACTCTGAATGCCAAGAGGGAGCAGATTATGTTATAGTTAGCTGCTCTTCAAACCAGGATCACAGTTAATATAGGTATTTTCCTCACACCGTGTTAGAACACGAGAGTGAGATTTTTATAAAAGTCCTACATATTTTTTTATATTTTAATATGTATAAAAACACGGGGAAACTTGTGAACTGCAAAGGCATGGATTTTCCCACCTGGCTGATCAGCTTACCTTGTTAAAAAGTAATGGGACAATGCAGTTTCCTTTGAACGCCCCCAAAACTGTCGGACCACACACTTTTGTCGTACATTGTCCAGTCAGTTACTGCTTAAGCATTGTAATGTAATGGGTATTACTGGTCAAGAGTCATCCTCTAATGGTTTGTCCAGATAAATACATGCTGAATCTGGTCTTCACAGAAATGTTTGGTTTGGAAATGCCGGATTGTAGGAGGCTGTCTGCTGTTCTGTAAACAGATCTGCAGTATTGTTTGCTACATCACTTGGGGCTTTTTGGTGAAAATTTTACTTTGTTCAGGTTAACAAACAAATTAGCCCTTCAGATTCCTTCCTTATAAAATTATCATGTGTTTATATGTATATATAAACACTGACTAAGTGCCATAATGTTGGATGCTGATGTTATGTTGTAATTGCCTTTTTAAAGTATAGTACTATTTCGGGGTGAGAAGGAAAAACAAGTAGGATAATCCTATTGCAGTTTCACCCTCACCATACATGGTTGTATTTTTGCCTTCCCCTCTCCTGTACCATAGGACTGTTTCTGGGACACAGAAAGGCATATAGACAGACTGAGATTAGTGCTGAAAGCAGATATTTATAAAAAGTATTCTTCAAATGAAACCACTTATGTGTAAGGTATTGTATGAAATGAGAAAATGTCCTTCAAGAACCTCCTCTGAACCAGCCTAAAAGAAATGTGCAGCGTGACATTTGTTCGTGGCCATTGGAGCATTGCTACATGTGGTTTTTACATATCCTACGTGGGAAGTCGAGCAGTGTAACAACACTTCCTGAAGTAGATCATTAGGATATGGATTGTTCAAAGTTTTGCTCTGTGCCAAAATGTAAAAAAAAGCCTTTAAATCGTATGAATGATGGCACATCCTCCCTCGGCATTGCTAGTGGTAGGATTTACAAACATCTAGTTCATCAGCCTCTTGGTGTGATGAAGTTCCACAAGTCTAACTCAAGTGTATCCCACTTCATATGCTAGAGCCGGATTCTTTTATTAAATGTCAAACACCAGTTTTATGGTCCTGTTGGTGAATTGCACCTTCTCTAAACAGTCCTCTCTCCCTTCTGCATTGTCAGGGTAGCAGCACGTCACTGCACTGAAGTGGTGTACTTTTGGTACAATGTCTGCAGCATTTATAGTACAGTATTTCTCTTCAAGAAACCAATAGGACAGGTGCACTTTATGGAAATGGCACTTTGAGCAAAAGCCGACTCCACTTCGCCAAACCCTTTAGCTCAAGGATGTGTTCATGATCTACTCCACCCATTGTTGGGTTTGCCAAAGAGTAGTAAATTGGGCCCAAAGCTAGTGTAACTGTTAATGCCCCCTAGTCAGGAGGAGTTACAGAAGCTAGAATAGTAGTTGTGCAAAAAAGTTTATTCCTGTGGCTAGATTCCCACTTTCCAAAAAACAAAAAGCAGAAACTGTGTATTTCCTCCCCCAGTGCTCTTATTGAAGTATAACCCTCTCTCTCCAAATGCTGCATAGGAAAGTCAAAATGCCTTTTTATGGACTTGTATTTATCAGTGTCATTCTGTCTGTACTGTACTCATGACTTAGCCTTTAATGTTTAATGTATAACTATAAAATTATTGTACAAGCTTTTAAGTGTGGTAAAGTCGTTTGGGAATATCTGCCTGCTAATTATGCAGTAAACAGACTCTTGCAGTGCTTCCTCAGAACAAATCAGCCAGTTGGAAAGTATACATAAGAAAGGTTACTAACAAGTGCTGAAGTTGGTAACCAATATGCTGAGAAACTGCAAGCAACTGGGAGTTTGCTAGTACAATGCCACTGGCAGACACTTCTAGTGCAGATCTGGCCTCCATCTGATGTCTGAATTCATCTAAGGGTACTACAGTAGCTGCTGCTTCGCTACGGTTGGTTAAGCTGCCTTTGCACTCTCATGCTTCAGCATAAGACTAAACATGCAGTATAAGCTTTCGCAAATTGATGTGATGTTTGCCTCATGGAAAGTCCCTGGACTTCCACATGCCAACCTACGCTGCCACTGGTCAGAAACTGAAGAAGCCATGGGATCTTGGCTTGAATTAAGGTGGTTTTTTTTAAATTAATACTAATAGAGGGGAAGTCTCTACTAGAATACTACAGGATTCGTCTAGTAATGGGTGTATGTAACTAGAGTCTTTTAAATGCTAGGTAGCCTGTTCTGTTAGATGTCTCAAACTGCCTGCATCAAGTTAAAATGGTAGAACTTTTTATTTAAAAGTTTTAGCTTAATACATTACCTGCCACAACAGTAGCATTTACATAAAAGACTAAGGGTTAACTGCTGTTTTAAATGAAGCCAGACACCCTTCTCAGCTGCATAAAGAGTACAGTTTAGGGGACAGTAGCTCTTGACTGTTTTCTTGTTTAAATTATTAATGGAGGGCAATGTTAGATTTTCGAGGCAGAGAATGAAATGCTGGTGTTGGTTTCATTTGGGATCAATCCAGCTCATCTGCACTATGCTAGGAATGCTTGCTGTCTACTTGAGAGAAGAGGATGTACAGGCTAAATTGGAGCACTTCAAGTTATTTCCCTACCATATATTGGGTAAGAACTTCTGCCACATCAGGGAAATTAGTTTATTAGTTTTAATAATTATATCCATTGTTCCTTCATTATCAGGTGAACACCATGGTGCGAAGAGAGAGTTCAATTAACCAGTATGCTGATCTACAGTCTTGACGTTAATTCTACACCAGCCATAACATGCCTAAGAAAAAATAAGCCTCTTATGGGAGAATCTAGAGTTTTCCTAATAAGTATGCTGTTTGTCCAAGTAGGAGGCAAATTGATTTAATCTAACCATTTGGCAAGAACTACAACAGCATTCCAGAAACACAAGAACTGTAGTTTAAAGTTACTAGTGACAGTTCACCATCACCACTCAAAGTGGGCAGCAAGCACACCTACTGCAGCAACTGCTCTTCCAAAACCAAGTTAGACACGCAAACTGCAAGTTAAGTGAACAGTAGACATTCAAGACACTAGTTAAAAAGAAACAAAAAAACATTTATTGAAATTTTAAAAAAAAATAAGTGAGATGGTATATCAGTTCTTACATGCACTTATGGCACTACTCTTATTTACAATGCGTGAAGCAGCCACTGACGAGAAATAGCTGTGATTCTAGATGCACATTATTTCCCTGGAATGCAGAGAATCTGATTCTTAAACTTTCAGCTGTACACAAGAACAGGCACTGGATCCATATCATCGCCTCAGCTGTCCTGCATTTGTCAAGTACTCTCACTCTTTTATAAAGCCAATGTGTGGTTTTGTTTCCATAACTGTTCCCATCTGAACTGCAGTTGGGGGCTACACTGTGTAATTTCGTGGCTCCTACTGAAGTACCTAGAATGTTTCAGAAGCATTGGCACACTTAGGATAGCGTTTTCAATGCATGCTCTACCAGCCTAACCCTTCTGCCAGTGAAAATGGACCTTGTCTTCAATGGGGCAGAGTTTGGTCAAAGCCAAGTACTTGAAAACTCCACCCTTCAGTCATTCTGAACACAGCCCAACACCACTGTGTACTAACCCAACCATTTCAGTACAGAAGTCTCTTGATTCTTGGTCTACAAATGATTCCACAAAACAGAACAAAAACAAAGCCCAACAACAAAACCTGATGTCCTTTAACAGACAAACAGCCTGTTCCAAGTCTGTCAGATGCTCACACCAGCAGAGCAGCTGGTCAGGTCCATGCTGTTTTCGGACGAGCATAGGGCTGGAAGAAAAATAAGAAAGGAAGTGACAGGCACTCATATCCCAAATTAAAGGCCTAAGAATGATACTCAGTGCCAGCCCCTTTAACTGATGGTGGACTGGAGGTTTGTAAAGAAAACTGTTCTCTAAGGGAGAAGAGAGAATCCCTCAGGAAAGGTCACTGTCCTAGCTCTTTTTGGAGAAGTAAGATCCAAGAGCCAGGGAAGCAGCAGTGCTGAGGGTTAAGGGTGAAGTCACTCTATGCCACAGACTATGGAGTTGGAAGACACCTGTAATGGAATGGGTGTTACGTGGCTCTGGGCACATAAGAAATGTTCTTTTCAGAAAGAGTAAGTCAAAGCCATCTCTTTGGCTTCCATAATGCTAACGTGGTACCCATGCTGCTCGAGCCTTGGACAGCACTGACATGCAGAGCTGCAGCTTTCTGGAGCACTGCATCACCCAAGCCTTGGGCCCCTTAACTAGAATGTGTGGAGGAGCTCTAAAGAACTGATTTAAGATGCAGAGAAGGAGACCAGGCTGTAAGACTGAGCTTTCCCTTTTGATAATCCAAGAGAGCTGCATTACAAGTAGCACGTGGAGAGAGCAAGTGTAAGAAACGCTGATCCCCATGAAAAGTGGTTCTGGCTCTTCCCGGGAGCTGTGCTTAGACAATTACCAGTGCCAAGCTATTACTCTCAGCAGCAAGTTGACCTCTGCCATTGCCCACTGGGAACCCAGCTGGGGAGGGAAGGGTGTTCTATGCCAGGCATGCTTGCTCAGACACAGTTCCTCCTTACCCTGTGGCGATACCCTTGCTCCATCATGCGCTTGGCCTCCTGCTGCACCAACTCCTCGTGGCGCTGCTCTGCCAGCCTCTCTTCCTCCTCCTCTGCTCTCTGACGCTCCAGCTCTTCCTGCTCTTGGAGGCGACGCTCTGTGAGCTGAGCATTGTGAGAACACGGGCTGTTAGAGCGCAGTCCCGAGCAGGCACACGCCAGCCAGAGAAGCCGCACTGGCACTTCCAGGCAATGCTTTACAGGGGTCAGCACTGCTTCTGTGGAGCGTGCTGCAGCAGACACTGACTGTCCTTCAGGCCAGGCCCGGCCCGGAGCAGAGGTGCCTGCCTCAGTCAGACTGATCTTAGTTAATCGCATGCTTTGCTGAGGCGATTTCCTCTGCGAGTGCCTGCTGCATTTACTTGGGCTTTAGGACAGCCTCTAACAGCAAACCTCTGGAAAATGTTAGTAGAAAGTGACAGACACCCTGTCCTGACACCCAGGTGGATCACTAATGAGGCCCCTTGCCATATGTTTTCTAGATAGCAGTAAAGCAAGCCTAGCTAGCTATCAGCATCCTAAAAGCCTGGCGCACACATTGAGAAAGGCTGGGCTCTACCTGAGCCTCTAGCTCCTGCTTGCGAGCCGTCTTCAGTTCCTCCTCTTCCTCCCTCTCTCGACGAGTCAGCTCCTTTGCCTCCTCCAGCTCTCTGATCAGCTCTTCCCGCTGTTTTACAGATTCCTCTTGGGCACGTCTGTTGAACTCCATCTTCTCTTGGATCTGGTGCTGTCTGCCTGCAAGGACCTGGGTGGGTGGAGTGAGAAACGGGGAAGGCAAGAAACATGGTAAAGAAGTGGAAACAAACCTCAGTGCAGAGAGTCAAGCCCATTCTCCAGCACCCCCTGAGCCAAGAGAAAGAAAAGCTCATCCCTAGCACTAGGGCAAATCAGCAGGCCTGACAGAGCCTGAGGCAGAAAGCCAGTGCTTCAGACAAGAGAGCAACCTTGTTAGACAAGGCATCACCTCGTTCATCAGTCGATCTCTGGCCTTCCTTTCTTTTTCCCATTCTTCCTCTCTCCTTTCCCACACTTGTTTGGCTTCTTCCCTGAGGGGGGCAGAGAGAGCGTGCAAGCAATCCAGCATTGTTGCTTATGATGTAAAACCAACAAAGTCCATGGGAAAAGACAAGCCTCCCCATGCCCTGGCATGCAGGCAACCCCAAGACTGCCAACTGCTGCAACCTAGCACCAGAGCGCAGAGCACCCACGTCGTCTCCACTTGTTTCAAAGTGCCTTTTGATTTCAACATTAGCTCTGGCTCCTCAGCTCCTTGATACAAAAACCACCACACCTGCATTTTGTGAAGGCTACAACCTCTCTGGTTCACTCACCCACACAGAGCGGCATGCCTGTCCTATGCATTATGTTCAGAGATCTCCTGCCTCACACAGGGCGGGGGCTCGGGGCTCTGCTGAAAAGATCTGGAGTCTGTAATGCTGCTTCTGCACAACTGTGTTTAGCAAGAAAACCCCCTCCCAGCCTGACCCTGGGCAGGAGGAATCATGCAGCCAAAGGAAGAGGAGTTACTGGCTTCACTGGCCTTGCTCACCCAGTGTTCTCCCTGAGCCAAGCTGTGCCCCCCAGTTACACTCCATAAAGCCTTGTTGAGGTCAGTAAGGTGACAGCAGACTCCCCTTAGTCCTCAATCTCTCCTTAGACAGAGAAAGGGAGAGCGCGCATTGTAAGAAGTCACTTAGGTCACAAAGCTCATTGGCTGCTGATCTGGGATTGTTCAAGAGCCTCTATCACTAGAGCTGGGTGAACACCACGACACTGTCCAGGTGAGACGTGGCCCACCTCCCTACACAGTTGCAGACCAATTACTGTGAAAAACAGGTGCTCACTTTGCACTTATTACCAGAGCTAAAAGTACACACACAAATGACAGAATCTGGTCACAAGCCTGTTGAAAAGCAACCAGCTGGTCTTGGTGCCTTTCAGTTAAAAGAGCTCCATGTCTTTGGACCCTAATGTCTGTGTCTGCATCCTGACTGAATGGAAAAGGAAACAGAAAAGCCATTTCTTGTATTACACTGAAAAAACTCAATAGCTTCTTTTAAAACTAAATCGAACCAGACAGTAATGCAGTTAAGAGCAGACTTCCTCTACCTCCCCTTCCTCACCTACATTAATGTTTCTGGAGATTTTCCAACCAGGGTGACCGACTGTAAAGGAAATATTCAGCCCATTTCAACCTGCAGGAGGTGCACTGCACTCACCTAAAAATGGTCTGCAGGTGTGCCTCTCGTTCCCTCTCTAACTGGAGCTGCTCCTCAATGACACGTTTCATCCATGCCGCATCTGCGATAGCTCGCTCCCGTCTGGCAGACTGGAGGCGCTGGTCCTCATCTTCCTTCTCAAGGAGGGCTAGAAGTATTTGTCTGTCCATCTCCTAGAGACGAGCCAGAAGAACACATGCACAACAAGTTGTCAAGCCAGCATACAAGTAGATTCACTACACGGCACAAACTGCCAGTGTCCCAGCGTCAAGACTGATCACAGATGGGACACTTGCAACATCACATTCTCGCCACTGCTCTGATCTGCTGGTCTTCCAGCTCTGCCACCAGGAGATGGACAGAGCTTGCCGAAATGCTGGACACACATGAGAGATGCAAACCAAGCAAGTAACGAACATGCAGAAGGAAGAGGGCTTTTCAGCACACTCAGGACACGGTGGATGTAACAGATATGAGGTAAGAAAGGTCTTCTCTTACCAGTTCCTCTTGTATCTGCTGTGCACGTTGTTTTAATTTGGCATTATACACAAGTCTCAAAAAGCGACTGGGGGGAAAAAGAAAAAAAAAAAAAGAAAAAAGATACAGCAATCTCAACGCCCCATGTTTTTATTCAGTAACCTTCAAGGATGGGATTGGTGACCAGGGTGCTACCACCTACCAGCGTTTGACAGGACAGAAGGGGATACAGTCCATGCTGCTTTCATACAGCATTTGGGTTTTTTCTATATTTAAACTGCTTGCCTTCCCTTTGCATTTACAGCCGGCAGCAGCACCGATGACTCCCCACACAGAGCAAGTGCCGCCTCAGATACAAACCGTGCCCGTGTCGGAGCCCCCTGGCACTACACTGTATCACATCATACCCGAGCTCCAGCTTCTTCCTGCACGCCTCCATTTGTTTCCTTTCTTCCTCTAGCTCTTCTAGCTCCCATTTCTGCTTCAGTAAATTCTCCTGCTCTTTCTTCAGTTTAGTTGCCTGTTTATGAAAGAAACAGCACCTCAGAGTGATTAGGAAAGGGGAATCCATCAAAGGTGCTTGCCACCGTGAAAGAGCAACCGCACTGGCTGAATCAGGATCTGCTACAGAAGACTGGCCAATTCCCTGTACTGCAGCACTTGAGACGGAAACAAAACCCGTTTCTTGGGATCCCCTTGAGGAAGCAAGGGAGTGAAACCCAGTGACTCACCTCACTGCGAGCCGCCTTCTCAGGTATTGCCAAATTCCAGCTTTCCACAATTAAAGCAGCACCTCAGAAGGAAGCCTTTGTACCAGCATGTTTTACTGCCAGCAGCAAGATGGGCGCCAGGAATCTCCTCCCAGTTAATGTCCTAGGGCCTACATTAATTTCACCCACACCTTGCCATGCTCTATAGACTATTGGAGATCTAATTAGGAGCTCTGGCTGGAAAAAGCCTGAAGGCTGCCGCACCTAGCCAGGTGCCTAAAACCAGCCTCCTTTCTCGGATGCGAGAGCCAAGAACAGGGTGCCCAGGTATTTCAGGAGGAACAAACAAAAGCCCATCACTGAATCTCACAGCCAGCGCACCCAGAGAGAAGGGAAGACAAGAGGGATGAGTGTGCAACCTGACCTCTTCCCTTCTAGGATTCCTGAGTTGGAACCGACTCTTCTCCTTCTTCTGGGCTTAAAGATTAGAGTCGCGCACGGCTTCAGACCAGGGGAAGCTGAACAGTTACCTCCATCTCCTGCAGCTTCAGTTCTTCCATTTGCTGCAACAACATCTCCGCTCGCTGCTTCTCTTCCAGCCGCCTCTTTTCTTCCTCCCGTTTCATTCGTTCCAGCGCTTCCCTTCGGGCGCGCTCATATTCATTTTCAAAACGCTTTTCTTCTTCTCTTTCAGTTGCCTCTTGCTGATTGAACACAACGCATTTAAAGAAATAACTCTGCTGTAATCCAAGGCCAAGTCACGCGTACTTTAGCTAATGACGTTTTATATAAAATCTATTAAGAGACTGGTGTATCAGGCTTTTAATACAAAAAAAATGCCTGGTTTTACTGACTTCAGTCAGATTTGTAGTGGTTTAAAATTAGTATCAAAACATCACCTACTTCAAAGATCAAAAATATTTTGCTAAAATAGAGCCATGTTATCTTAGACCAACACGGCTACAACCCAAACCCCTGCAGCCATGTTATCTGAAATTCTTCATTATTTGCACTTTCGCAGCCAATATATAGTCAGCTGCCAGGAATGCTTTGCAGCTTACTCTGAAGAATATCTCCACAATTGTTAAGGCTTTAATCTTTATGGTACCCGATGTCTCGTATCTCCTCGGCTCGACATGAGGGAACAAATTCTCAGAGCCGTGCATTCGTAGTCGTCTGTTGCAATTAGCCGTCTCGGACGGATGCCTTAGTGCCACGCAGAACCATCCAATACGTTAGTTTTAATACACCGTATCGCTAACTTTATGTTGCAAACAAACCACAACGTAAATTTGATGTATGGTTTGTTTTTGGGGGGCGTTTTTTGACAGAGAACTGCTCGTTTGAAATGTCCTGAAGAACGATTCTGGTCATCTCGTGGCCGTGGCAAGGTTGTAAATGTATTTGGGACGTAATGAAACACCCTCATTTCCTTGGCAAGTGGGGATAAGCCAGAATATCCGGGATGTGTTTTGAACCGACAAACCTACCTCCCACGCGCGCATGCAAATCCTTACAGGAAAGCAAGAGGCCCCGTGAGGAAATCAGTGAAAACGAGCAGTCCCAGAAACATAAAAATCACGTCTGCTCCAACGTCTCAAATCATTAAGTGAGGCAGGATCCTGACGAGGCGGAGAAGTCGCACCGTACCTGCCGCTGGTGCTTCAGCTGGTCGCCCCAGGCGTCTATCACGAGCTTCTTGTGCAGCTCCGACTCGACCTGCGGCAGGGAGCGCACGGGGCGCCGCGAAAGAAAGAAGAAAGGAAAACCCGCGGTTA
>NW_005841833.1:5415939-5421967 GCF_000455745.1 Alligator sinensis | reverse complement strand
TCCTGCTCGCGCTGTCGCGACAGCGCCCGCTCCAGCGCCCGCCCGCCCAGCAGCGCCATGCCTAACGGCCCGCCGCCATGGCAACGCTTCCGGGGTGGGGCGCGGACGGCGTCCGCCGAGGGACACGCTGCTACGCCAACGCTTCCGGGCGCCATGGCAACGCGGATAGGATGGGATGGGGACGGCGTCCGCTGAGGGACATATATGGCAACGCTTCCGGGATGGGATGGGGAGGGACAAGCTTCTGCGCAGCTGCTTCCGGGCGCTATGACAGTGCTTCCGGGATGGGGTGGAGACGGGTTCCCTCGAGGGACACATTTCTGCGCCCGCCGCCTCAGGGCGCCGGTGCTTCCCGGCACCATGGCAATGTTTCCGGGATGGGATGGGGACGGGCTCCGCCGAGGGACATACTTCCGCCACCCGCGGAGTCGCCCCACTTGGAACCAGAGCTGTGTTGTGAGGTGCTGAGGCCCCTAGACTAGGCCTGTTTTAAGGGGCCCGATAAAAGTAATCCACAAAAATGGATCTTCATGAAATTTTAAAGATAAATTATCGTTATTTCTGCACAAAATATACGAACTCAAGATGAATAATACCTGTGGGGCCATATCTATGTATATTTTTGTCATATTGGAACGAGGCCCCTCGTATTGTGAGGCCCTAAACTGTAGCTGAAGTAGCTTCAGCCTAAATCTGGCTTGGGACCCAGAGCAGGGCATCACGCCTGGGGCACGAGGAGCATCACGCCTGGGGCACACGGACGCCTCCGCACAGACCTGGCACTGAGGCAGCCCCGCCACCACAGCTCCCCGCAAAGGGCCTCGAAGAGCTAGGCGTCGAGCCTGCGTCCTCGCCCGCCTGCTTGAATCGCAGCGCGTGGATGCCCACGGCCCTGCCACAGCCGGACAGCCGCGGTCTGCCTGCGGACGAGCAACGCTGCGCGGCCCCTGTGCGGTCCTCTGAGCGGAGCAGGTGGCAGCGGTTGCTGCCTCCCCGCAGCAAGAATCCTCCTCCCCCCGGCACAGCCGGACGCTGCCCTTTGTGAGCGGCAGATGCCGCGGGGGTGTCTTGCCCCGAGCGCAGGAGGAGGGCGAGCGGCGTTTTGAGAAACAGGTGCAGGGTTTTATCAAGTTGTTTCTTAAACGCAACGCCTGGACTTTGGCCCTAGACTGAACCGAGCTGCGACTGTTTTGGTCTTAGGCTGGAGTTAAGTCCTAGCCGTGGCGGTCTAGGAAATATGGGAGAAACCAGGGGTTTTGGTGGTATCTTGTATTGGATCAGCTGCGTAGTTGTGAAAGAGCTTCGGGCCTACCTGCTCTTCAGGTCTGCATTTCACACCTCCCTGTGCTGTGCTGGTGCTGCACGTGGCCGTAAGCGGTTCTCGAACCTGCCCTTGTTTTTTTTTTTATGTTGCTTATACTGTTTCTCTCCATATACTATCAAATGGCGGCCTGCCGTGTCCTGTGACAGAACAGATTTAGGTTTTGGAAATGAGCTAGAATTCGAAGGGGCTGCAGCTGTCGCGCTGCAAACCTCTGGGGGAGAAGATCTGGAGGATATTAAAAGCTTGCCATATGGCACAAGCACAAAAAGCCCTCCCACGCACAGGTTATTAAAACCCCACTTGGGACAGGTAGCTCTAACGAATCTGGCACTGCTGCATCTTAATTGGATGCGCTTTTGCTCTGAGCATTTGAGGTGCTGTTGGGGTTTGCTTTTTGAAGTGGAATTAAGCAGAAGTGCTATGTGGAGCATTAGGAATGCAATGCCTTTTAGAGTTGGCTTAAGAGTCACGGGGGCCTAGCAATGCATTGTTGATGGTGGCACGGGTACAGGTGCCATCAGTATTGCAGCAGGGGTCAGCTCCTGAGGGTGAAGGACCCAGAGCCCATGCTGATCAAGCCGGTCCCAAATCATCCGGTCCCTGTGTGAACCTGAAGTCCAGTGATCCAAATCAATGAGTGCTGGACACATCCTGCAACCGGTCTCTCTCTGGTTGAGTCTCGGGCCTAGTGGAAGCACACGGTAAGAGCTCAGGTGATAGCATCACTATGGTGGAGGGTGAGGGGAGTGATATGAGATGCGCTGCCCTGTCTTCAGACAGTACATTGTGGGTAGCAAGTTTCTGAGCTACCCCATCTCTATGAAGGCTGGACAGACTGCTCTGACTCCATTTTCCAGGGGGTGACAGGTTTTCCTGATGTTGCAAAACAAAGGTATATGCCTAATGGAGATAAGGTTACTAACTGGATGCATTTTTAAAAAGTGGATATTCTCATCTCTCATCATAACACAGTCGAAATATAAGTCACTCGCATACTTTTAATTATTCAGACGTGTCTGTATACACGCTAGGCCAGCGAAACACCGAACTAGTGTAAATTAACTCCCTTTATATTAGTATCGTAACTTTTCTTTGCGTAATGCAGGTTCTAGGTACAAAATACAATAAAGACTTGGGAATAATCAGTAAGAGGAACGCCTTAATGAGCACGATAATAATGAACTACCTGAACTTTTGACCTGGCTGATTAAATTGTCAAAGAGAACAGAGTGCATACATCCTAGGCTAGCAAAGAGAACTCAACAGTGGATTATTTGAAGTGAAAGCATATTCCAAAGGCAGGGCCTTCATAAGGTCCTTGTGCACTTGTAAACTTTAATAACTTTGGTTGTGCACAAGGACTTCATGAAGACCCTGTACTTTGGAGTCTTAGTTTTTCCTCCATTTTTTTTTTCCAGCCACTTTCACCCTTGCTGGGCATGTCACGAAGAAAACACAGATCCAGCCCCTAGCAAATACAAACTCCTGCGGGTTGTAGAGTAAGCAGGTAGCTCAAACTGAGCTAAATGTCACATGCAAGCCACGACTGAGTGACTGTGCCATCAGAATTGTTTCCCTTGTTGTGTTCACAACAGCTGGGTTGTGCCATCCCTGCATCCAGCAAGGAAGGGGAGGGTGGGTCTTTAGGAGAAAGATATTGTGGGAGCTCAGTCACAAATGACAGTTTAACAATTTAATCACAGAACTGGGGCTGAAAGGGCCCTCCTGAGGCAGGATCAGCTCCGTCCTAACTATCCTGTACAAATCACCCCCGAGTAAAACTACTGTCAAGACATAACCCGCTGTGCTGCCACAGGGAGACCACCACAGTCCTGCTTGGGTAAGAGGTTATGAATAAATGCTCCAGAGATCCCAAGTAAAAGCTGTGCCCCCTCTCCTCGGACACATCCCTGCTCCCAAGTCCATGTCAATGGGACCAAGAGGGGACCCCAAATGTGGCTGACCCTCTCCCCAGGAGTTTCAGCCCCAGCAGGAGCATTGGCATGGGGTCCCCATCCCCAGCCTCTGTAGCAGAAGGGAGGAGAGGAGAGAGGGGATTCCCTCCCGGCCCTGCAGCAGACAGCACCCTGGGGAGGGACATCCCCAGCAGGATGGACTTCCCCTAGGGCTGCAGCAGCTCCCGCCCCGATCCCGCCTCCTCCTCCGCCTCCTCCCTGGGAGCTCTCCCCTGCTCTGCCCGGCAGTCCCGCCCGGGCCGGTCATGGCGCTGCTGCTGGAGCACGAGTTCAAGGTGCTGCCGGCCGACAAGCAGATCGAGACCGAGCCCTTCCTGGAGGCTGTGACACACCTGCCACCCTTCTTCGGTGAGCCCCGGAGCTGGAGGGGTTGGTGCGCCCCGAGCAGACCCAGGGAGCCTGGGTGGGAGGAGGGGGCTTGCACCCAGCGCGTCCTGGGGAAGAAAGTCCGGCTCCGGGCACTTGAGATGTTGGTGCCCAAGAGAGCACCCCTGGGTCTCATGTGCTGCTTGTCGGCAGTGGGGAGAGGAAACCAGTCTCCGGAAAAAGAAACCAGACTGCTCTGAACTTGCTGCAGCACTTCTGGCCGTCCTAGAAATGCCTCCTGTGGCATCCTTTGCCGGCCGCGACCGCTGTCCCCTTTGCTGGGCAACTCCAGAGTAGTTCAGCTCTTCAGCCTGTTTCCTAGTGCCTTGTGCTGTTCGGTGGTTAGTACAGGGGGAGACCTGTAGTAGAAAGGAGGAGGGGGGAGAGGGGATTCCCTCCCAGCCCAAGCAGTCGCCAGCACCCCCGGGACAGACATCCCAAAGCAGACATCTCCCCGCCTGTTTCCTTTGCACGCCGAAAGGGACCATGTCCCTCTCCGGTGCTAAAAAGGACTGAGCACCAGGCACCCAGCCGCCGGAGGGTTTGTCTGGATGTGCAGGCGGGCTGCTTTGACTGAACAGGGCAGTGTGGTAGGGATAAACACAACATCCCTCTCCACCTCGGTGTGGATGGATTCATAATGGTAAAAGGTGCCTTATGCTGGTGTAGGAATCGACCCCGAAGGGGATCAGGTGTTAGTCACCTCTGCCTCTATCAGCCCAGATGTTGTATAGACCAGGGCAGAGCCCCGTGCATTTTATTCTTGATTCTTTCAGCCTGTCTTCCTTTGTGATCAGCTCTGGGAGGCGGCGAGTCCACCTAGGAATGGGCTGGACGTGACAGCAAAGCATGATACACCCTTAACATTACATAAACCACTTGCCTGCCTCGGAGTCTGTTCCTGCGAAGAAGGCTTTTTTAGTGATGGGGTGACTGCCACAACCCCTAGTTCTTCGTACCAGAGCTCCTAGAAGGATGCCTCATTAATGTACATGAGGCTTTTATAGGCACTAACCCCGTCAACTGGGTGCATGTGAACATGGGGTAATGCTTCAGGTGTGCAGAGATGTAGTGCAGCATCTTTAAAGTGCAGGTGCCCTCTTTCCAGGTAAGTTGTTCCAACACTTCTCTCTGGTTGTATGAAACAGGAGCTCAGGGGAGAAGCTGCTAAGTGCCCTGTGTTGTGGTGGATAGAAATCCAGAAATTATTCTGCTGAACCACTCCTTTGAACTAACACGAAGCTAGCATGCCAGGAGTATTTCAGGCAGACAGGGTGGTGGGTCTGCTGGCAGCCCAGCTTCCTAGGAGAGCTTGTACTGTCTTGCTCCATGTGGCACATCGGGAACAGTACGACTGACAGCACCACGGGCCCGGGGATGCTCGTTTGGGCCCTTTGGAAGGTCCTATTAGAGCAGAGGCAGGCATTTATTTTGGGCAGAGGGCCACTTACTGGGTTTTGGCAAGCCATCGAGGGCCGCATGACAGGCAGCCAGGGGCAGACAAATATTAATTTTCTAAATTCCGTGGGGGCCCCGCGAGCCAGATAGAATGGCCTGGCGGGCTGCATTTTGCCCACCCCTGTATTAGAGGCAGCAGCCTCTTCTTTCATAGCTGCCGTGTGCCCATCAGAGAAAGAGGGATATGGGGTCATGGACTCTCTGCTTCCTTTCCTCCTTGTCATAATCTACTGCAAACACTCAAACTTCTTGTAGCTGAGACCGTTCAGCCACAAGCGCCAGGCTGCAACACAGCGTCAACCTGGGGTACAGGAGAGGCGGGCGCTGCCACTGGCAGTAGACAAGCTAGAAGCATTTTGCAGGGCGGCAGCATGTGAGAATTGTTTCCCTTTGGCACTCGAATGTGCGCTGGAGTTATTTTGGGGAGGGGAACTGTTCCCAGCGCTCGTGGTGAGCAGGACAGTCCTCGAGCAGGGTCAGCCAAGCAGGGCTCTGGAGAGTAAAATCCTGCTCCTCTGCCGCAGTGCTGGAGGTGTGAGGCACAACCGGCTCAGTGTTTGTGGCTGCAGGGATGGAGACCCCAGAGACCAGGACCTGGTCTCTAGGACTGGGTTTAAGCCGCTCACTCCCTTTCTGCAGTTGGCATAGGCTTTTTGCTGAATACCTGCTGCAGACTTTGTGTAAGATTTGGGGGCTCGAGTCCAGCTTTCTGCCTCAGCTGAGCCTAAAGCAGTGATTGGAATAAGCCTTCATGACTTGCTTATGTGCATCTGCTTTCCGAGGCTTTGCTCTGGCTGCACACGGGTGATGTGGGCAGACTCCACTTTACTACGGTATAGCGCAGCGCATTGTCTCTGGTGACTGTCTTCAGTTTCTCCGTGTCCCTTTGCCCTTTGTCTTTCCC
>NW_005841833.1:5404557-5415874 GCF_000455745.1 Alligator sinensis | reverse complement strand
CTTTCCCTAACCTGAGTCCGTGCTCGCGGCTCCTCTCTCTCATGCTCCCTGGCAGTGTTGCTCAATCCCTGGATAGGTCTGACTTATCTAAAAATCTCAGTCTTTCCAGCCCCTGCATCCTCCGCCTTTCACATTCACATCGTGTTGAGCAATTGTTCCACACACCCAAGAGCCAGAGGGCTAAACCTACTAGCCAGAGACCGTGTGCTGGGCCACACCTAGGTGAGGAACCCGTTTCTGTGCCCCCTTCCTTCCCAGGCTGCTTGTGAGAAGGCGAATGTGCTGTTCCACCCTGTCTCTCCCCAGCAACAGCCTTGATTTTGCAATGGAGGTGGTGACTGCTAATCTGTCTCCCTAATGACTTTGCCAGTAATTCCCCTTGTGCCACTTCTCTCCCCAGCAGCACTGAGGAAGCTGACTTTGGTTTCGCTGCCTCCCAGAGCCGTCACAGGGGCAGCAATCAAATTGACAAGGCGTGGTTTGGTTTTCACTCTGCCAAGGCCTTGGAGATCTGGGACTGCACTGCTTGCCCTCAGCTCACCTTGGCAGGGTTATCCTCGCAATCACAGGGCCAAAGTGAAAGCTTGGATTCTCCGGCGGCACTCACCTGGAAAGGTGCCTGCCCGCAGCATAGAGATTTGCCCTGCCCATTGCAGAGACCCGAAAGCTTTTAATAGAAATGCTTGACAGCTGGAAGAGGTAGTTGGGCCCTCACTCAGTGGTATCTCCTGCACGTTGCTTGGTAGGGGAAAGCAGAAGGTAATAGGGTGGAAATCGGATCGCCAGGGTTTCAGATAAGGAGAGCGTAATTCTTAATGAGCGTAATTGAATCTTGCCACCTGTCTCAGCCCGTTGACAGGTAAATTACATCCATGCCCAGCGGGGTGGTTTCCAGCGGAGTAGTGGGTGTCTCCATCAATCTCTTACCTAAAAATATACGTGGATGTAGCCCTTGGTCCAAAACAAACCACATCAGCACAGCAAAACGTGGCATTAGCAGTGACCGTCTTTTGGAAAGCTTGTCAGTGGAGGCAGTTCAATCCTCAGCCAGAATTCAGATTGGAAGGGGCTCTGTGAACTACCCGCTGTCACTGCTCCTTGAGCTGCAGGGCTCAGCCCATGCACTCTCATGCAAATCGGTGCCACCAGCCCTGAGTTTACTTCTGATTTGGCCGCTTAGCACAATTTAGATAGGCAGGAACTGGCAGGGAGCTGAGCAACATCTGGTGCAAGAGCTATGGCATCCCTCACCTTGAATGGCTTGGCAAGCATAGGGAGCAGCACAAGGAAGAGCCTGCACCCCCAAAGCACTGCTGAAAGGGTAGCTGGCCCAAACCACTGTGTGGAGATCTCTTTGATTTGAAAGACTAGGGTGTCAGGCCGATCTGAGCCTGTAGACCCCAAATGCTGTGGCAAGGGCTGTCTCTAAAGAGCAAACAACTTGTCTGAAGCCAAATACCCCGTGGATGCTGGAGCCAAGGTTAGCGCCCAGGACCAGCTGGCTGTGAGTCCTGCGCTTGCTTCCCTGGGTTTTGCTGCATGCCCTGGCTGGCTGCACTGGAAATGCTGAATGCCTGTCATGTAGACACCAGCGGTTGGGCAGAGCTCGTTGGAAGAGCATCGGGGCTGCGTCAGAGAAGGCGTTGTGGTGCGACTCCTTGTTCAGCCCACAGCTCGCTGTTTGGAGTCAGACGGGCGGTCGTGTTTGGTCGGGTTTGTCACCATTGATGGTGCTGCTGAAAGGTTGCTCTGTCTCTGTTTTAAGATGGATGGTGTCAAACAAAAACTCGGCTGAGTGCCCTGGCTCTGGCTCGCAGGGCGGAATATCCCTGTACCTATAGTAAACCTGAGGCGGTGCCACGGGAGCTCGTACACACCTGTAAAGCTGCAGTCTGACCTCACCCAGCTTACCCATCTTGGAGCAGCATGGCCTGGGGCAGCTTTTACTTCATTGCACGGAGCTGGCTGCCTTTGGTCATTAACTCTGCCATGATGGCGTAAATGATAGGAGGATTTGGCCCTGTAACGAGCGCCGAGTTAAGTGTTGTCTGCGAGCCAAAACAGGCTTCAGCACTGTTTCCTGCCCGGAGCTGTGTAATAGTTTTTACTCTGAAACGTACTTAAAGATTTGACTTCAACTTCAAGGGAGAGCGGAGCTGGTGAGCACAAGTGTGTGCATGGGGGTGGTGTTTGCAAAGCTGTCCCCTGCCACAGTTCAGGAGACTGTTTGGAAATACAGTGCCTTAACAAACCACCTGTACGCAGCAATGCGTCCTCGGTTTGGGGAGCGTGTGCCTACGAGAACCACAGCTTTCTTCCAAAAGGCTCGTCCTGCAGAAGGTTTGCCTGGCTTGCAATGCAGCGGCTGAATTGCGTCAGTGAGCAACCTGAGTTGTAAAAAAAAGTTGATTAGCAAAGATCCCATCCAACCGGCTAAACAGCTGAGTCACAAAACTGCTGAAACATCCAGTTCAGATTCTGTGGAGCCGAGCTGGTCGCTGTAGGATCCACCTGGGCTGGCCCAGCCACATCAGACAGGGAGCAGAGGGGCAGGGAGAGCGTGAGTTACCCACAGATGCGTGGGAAGCTTGCACAAGTGCCAGGAAGAGACTCCCGATCAGGCTACTCTAGTGCTTTAACCCTCCAGCTCCTCACTCCCTAGGTCATCAGTCCTGGATAGTGAACTTCAGGACCTTTCAGGTGCCCTGTCCTCGCTTATCCCACTAGGAGCTGGACTTTGTTGGGATACTGGTGTGAGAAGGGAGCTTGCTAAATCTGTCTCGTCTGAAGCTGTTCATTTACGTTGTTACTCCAAGGAGTTTCTAACTCCCCCCCTCCAGATTCCTGTCCTTCTAGCCCCAGCTAAATCCCTGGAACAGCCTTTTCAGCTTCAAACACCCAACAGAGCCAGGAGTGGAAACAGTAGTAGCCCCCCTGGATTTTACCTGATGAGTACCCATGCATGCACAGAGTAATGCAAGGGCTTGTCTACATTTGAGAGTTAGCTCGGATTACAATAGAGGGCAGATGCCCTGGAGTGGGTCTCACACTTTATAACTGTACGGACAAGCCTGTACATCCTGGTGTCACTGGGTAGGGGTGTTTGGCATTGGGAGAAAGTGTTAGGTGCCTTGTTCTGCTGTTTAAGCTACAAGCTCCTTGAGCATCCAGTACTGCACAGACTGGATGTGGGACTGACTTGCCTTCTCGCCTTCAGGTTTCTCTGGACTCTCTTCCCAAACTGAAATAAGAAAGAGTTGGATCTTCCTGCAAGTAGTGTAAAAACTGCCATTAGCGAGGCAGCCAGCACGGGACAATGAGCTCGTTCTGGGGAGCTGCAGCGTAACTGAGCTGGAGCTGGTAAAGTGGGAATAGGAAATCCTGTTGCATCTGCAGGACAGGCCGTGAGCTGATTATTTTCATGGCTGGGCTGCTGCAGTTGGTGTCTTAAAAAAACCTCCGGCAGCAAGATGCTTATGAGATACTAGAAGACATGATCCACATCCTGAAGACAATTAGGATTATCTCCCTGTGGCTGTCAACGATTGCTGCTGCCTTCTGGACAGCCCCAGCCCTTCTCCGCCAGTGTTTCTGGTGGAGTGGAGCCACAGGTGGGTGTTAGCAAAATAGCAGGTTGGAGGCAGAGCCACATCCCAGCCCCACAGAGGCATCTGCAAGGAGACCCCTGGTCCCCCCGATGTATGCTCAGTGCAGCAGGCCAGATGCCCCTTTTCTGGCCTGTCTACCCCTGGCTGTGTGGAGTCTCCCTCCCGGTTTTCCCCTAGAGTTGATTCCTAGACAGAGCACATCCTTCTGCATCCCTGCCCCGCTCCTGCTTTTCCTTTCTCAGTTGCTTTCCTGAAGTCAATGACTGAAATTCTTCCTCCGCTTCTGTCCCGTCTCCCTGTCTGATGCCTCCTCTCTGGCTTTCAGCCTAAAGGGTTGAAAACAAGCCTTGCTCCTTCTGTCCATAGAGCATCCAGCACAGTGATGCCCTGTTTCTGGCTGGAGCCAACGGGCTCTACAGTAACATACAGAGTAAGTCACATCAATCCGTGCGCTCTGGGTCCAGGGTAGGTCAGCTGCCTTCTGCTAGACCCGGTTGTCTGCATGCCTGGTTCTCCCAGGCTACAGGCTAGTAGGATTTCCCTACCCCATTCATAGACTCCATCTGTGGCGGGGGTCTCGGGACATAACTTGCTGCTTCTGTACATAGTCTTCCCGACCCCCTGGGTATAATGGTGTGGGGGATGCAGTGCTAGCAGGGAGGATGTCATAGCAAATGCCCTGAATCCGGGTGTGGGGAAGTTGCCTGCCTTTGGTTTCTCTTCCTCTTAGGACAAAGTGTTGATGCTGATCTGGGCAAACCCAGAGCACCGAATCAACTCCCTCCTCACAGTGTGATGTCAGATAGCATTTCTCAGGCCACGTCCATCCCTCCAATGTACGGAAGGAATCTGTTGCTCCACGAAACATCCGCGTAAGACAATAGCTAGCGCTGTTGTGCTGCGAGAGCCGTGCAGAGTGGCTCTGTCTCCACAATGTCTGCCTCTATGTTGGCATTCCCATGCAAAAGCCCCCTCACCCAAGCCAAGCACAGTGCCTGTCTTGGCTGCCAGCCGGTGCAAATGACTTGCCCTATTTCTCAACCAAGATGCATTAATCTTAGCAACTTTAATTGGAAAAGTAATAGGGCAGTAAGTTGACAGCCCTGGGAGATGGGTAAAGCCGTGAGATGGGGTGGAATTGATTCCCACAGTACACGTACCCTGGCGGTGCTGCGTGCTCGGCTGTGGCTGGCAAGGTGTCCAGTCGCCCGCGCTCTGCTGCGTGTCGCTGTTCTCTCTAACTCCTTGCTGAAGCAAGATGTTCTGGGACAAGTGCGAAGAAGTCCTCTCCTATCTCGGGATGTAACTCCAGCAGACCTTGCAGGGGCAGCAGCAGTGCACGCCGCCTTCACCCCCTCCTCAGGATGGATGCGCTCCCACCCGTGGCCTGGTGGGAGCACCTGGCCAGGTCAGAGATGGCCCATTGTGGTCCTTTGTGGCCTCTCTGTGCTGCTGGGTTTCCCTTCCCTGCACGGTGCCTCTGTTAGTGTCTGTTATACCCACAGCCCCATCAGGGGGTCGTAGTGAATCCAGGCCCATGACCTATGCCATGGCTGTCTCCTGGATCCAGGTGTTCCCACCAGCCTGCTGCCGGTGCAGATGGGGCTCTGGATTTCTCTTAAAAGCACATTTGGAAAACTGGGGGAATTTGGGAAGCCAATTTAAACACGTCAATTAACAGTAGGTGGAGTTGTCCTGCCCTTAACTGAGACCTAAGGGAGGAAGCTCTGCAGAGACCTGTCTCATCCCCAGCTTGACTTCATCTTTTCTGCTTAAAAGGTGGTGAGGTGGGCACTAAGCTAAGGTAGAATCGGTCTCAAGAGAAGGCTGTGTGTCCAGTTTTACCATCAGACCAGTGTCCAGCAGGACTGTAGAGCTGAGCCTGTCTAGTTTACCTGGTAGGAAAGTGAAAAACACACAGTGAAGGCGCTTATCCCAGAATAACTCATGTGTCAGCTCCCCCAAGGTTAAACACTGCTTCCTGCGGGTCCACAAGGCCATGCTTATTAAAAGCCAGTGGACTGGGAGGTCCAGTTCTTGATCAAGATGTTCTGGATGGGACACGTGTAAGCTTTCTAAGTGCCTGAGTAGGGTGAGAAGTGACGCTGAGGCTAGGGAGGCTGTAAGGGGAGGGTGGTACAGATTCCCTGCCTGTTCTGCCCTCATTGCCCCTTTAATAATTTAGTACTGGCTGCTGGGATGCAAAAGTGAATGGGCTTCTCTGTTCAGTGCTTTGAAAAAGATAGCAAGTGTTTGCTCCGTGTGGTCACCGGGTGCCTTCACGAGCAACCTCCCTTCTAGCTTTTCTGTTTCTAGAGACTTAATGCTTAAAACCAAGAAGAGAAACGAGCTGAGCAGACCCTTTTCAGCCCGGCTCTGTTTGTGCACGTGGGACGTTCTGCAGCTGATGCCTGTTGCCTGCAGTTCAAAGGAAGCCAGTCGGCTCCTCTGATTCAGGGGTCTCCGGCATTAGGAGCCAGCCGTTTCTGTGGGCCGTGCTGATAAAAGCTTTCTTTTCTTTTTTCCTAGACTGCCTTGGGGCACCGATCGTGTATGCACCAGTCAAAGCAGATCTCTCTGGAAACATCAAGGTAGGAAGAGGCTGGCAGATCTAAAATGCTGAGCTCTGGCAGTGTGTACACTCTGTCCTTCCCGTTCCCCCACCCACAGGTTAATGGCTGTGTCTGCTACAGCTGATCCTGCACTGGGGGAAATCAGGAAATCTGTGGTGAATTCCTTGCAAAGGAAGTCACTGTTCAAATGAAAAGCTATGACTCAAGGAGGCAATAGGAAATGATCACCCCCTTTCCTCCTTTCCTTCCCCCCGACCCAAAAAATCTCCTGCTGCATGCCGTTCAAGGGTTTCTTCTAAATCCCAAGCTGCACAGATAGATTCAGGCCTGACTGACACTTGCCACTGGTTTTATCCCCGCACATTGCGTCCTTGCTTCAGTTGGTTGCTGGTGCCTGAGCTCACATGCAGCCCACGTAGCCTAGGACATCAAGACTAATGCTGCTAGAGGAGCTCCAGGCTGTGCCTTCAGCAAGCCTGGGAGTGTCTTTACTGCTTTACATCTTTGCAGCCATAAATTAGCAGTCTCTTCCTGAACAAGCATGGAGAGCTGCCGGTCTGTGACACTGGGCCCTGAGTGAACCTGCTTTTTGGCAATTTCGTCCTTGAATTTTGCCCATCTCTTGAGGGAAGGTGGAAGGAAGTAGGTGCATTTAGCTTGGAGAAAAGGAGGTTAGCAGGGCACATGAGTCTTCAAATATGTGAAAGGCAGCCACAAAGATGGCAAAATATTGTTGTCCCTTGCCTCGTGCAGGACGCAAGGAAGTGGGCTTAGACTGCAGCAAAGCAGCTTCCCATCAAATCTCAGGAAAAAACTTCCCGACTGTAAGAGCAGGACGAGAGTGGAGCCAGCAGCCCAGGGAAGCGGTGGAATCTCCTTCACTAAGAAGTCTCCAAGCTGAGCCTGGATGGGCATCTTTTGCAGTGCCCCCTGCATCTCTCAAGAGGGTTAGGCAGGGTGATACTTGGGGTCCTTCCCACCTGGGATTCTCTCGGTGGTGCTCTAGTCGAGGACTTAAGCTATTCTCCCATTCGGCAGTGCTGCTGCACTTCTGTAAGCCGACCCAAACAAGAGTGCAGGGGTCAGTCAGCGCGCTCATCATAACCTGCACCCCCATCCTCTCCTCCCAGCGGCCTGACATTATGCTCTCTGGTTGCTTTCAGAAAATCCGAGCAGTGTATGAATCCAATCCTGCCAAGTTCAAAACGCTGCAGAACATTCTGGAAGTGGAGAAGGAAATGTATGGATCGGCATGGCCAAAGACTGGCGCAACGCTGGCACTCATGTGGCTGAAAAGGTGACGTGTGGCTTCATGGGCCCTTCTCTAGCTCTCAGGCACTGGAGAGGGTCACCTGCTTACCTGTGCTGCTAATGCAGGAAATCCAGTCTTGGGCCACTGCTTTCGGGCTGGCCAGCTGGTTAGCTGTGCTTCTGGAGGCCTGAGCCCACTGATCTTCATGTAGGGAGACGTTATTGCTGGAAATGCTTGCAGAGAGAGAGCTTCGCAGGCTTTCTTCTTGCAGTCATAACTGTCCAAGGGTGCTGGATGTGTCTGATGAGATGAGCAGGCATTTAGTGTAGACCTCCCGCATGGTTAACGTGCTCCCTTCTTTGCAGGGGCCTGAAGTTCATACAGGTTCTGCTGCAGAGCATCTCTGATGGCGAGAGAGACGAGGCGAATCCGAACCACATCCGAGTCAATGCGATGAAGGCTTATGAAATCGCGCTGAAGAAGTATCATGGCTGGATGCTCCAGAAGCTCTTCACGGTCAGTGCTTGCCCCTCCAGGGCTTTCTGGACGCAGCTTGGTTCAGCGCCTAGATATCATGGTTACGGGCACTCCAAATACCTTCGTCTGTCTTCAGAACTTGGGGCTGAAGGTTCATCTGCCTCTTCTCCTAGGTTTGGGGGCCTAGAGTTTCTGCAGTGACTAGGGATTTGGAAGCCCAGCAAGGCTCTGGTTTTGTTTCCAGGAAGTCCCGGTCTTCCCAAACCCCGCTCCCATACAGTGATGTCTGTCAGGCCCTCCGAGCCAGCAGTCGCTCTTGGAAACTCTGGCCAGTTCCCACCGTGACGGAGCCCCAACAGCCCTTGAGCTGGAAGCCTGGATCCCAAGGGATCCGCATTCATGGTAGCCTTTGGGGCTTGTCGTGCAATCCTAACAGGCTCCTTCCCTCTGGAAGACTTACCCTCTGGTCCAGGAACTTGGTCATCTTTGCAGAGCCAAGGCTTGAGCAAAAGTGCCCTTGTGTGTTCATGAGCAGTGTGTAAACGGTGCTAAAGGAGCATGGGAGGATGGGGAGGTGGCTGAGGGCTGGTCCCTGGGGGGTGCTGGGACAAGCACAGTGAATTCAGGAGCTCTTATGCACACAGAGTGTTTCTGGCTGGGCTCTTGGACCTGGGGATTTCCTCACCAGTAAGACAACCGGGGCGGCTTGGTCTCTTTCCCTTCTTTTAGGGCTCAGTCTATGCTCTTCCATACAAGTCGGACTTGCTGAAGGCTCTAGAGAAGGGCAAAGAAGTGAATGAGGAAGAGAGTCTAGAGAAGATCCATCAGTTCCTAGCAAAAGCCACCCCTATTCTGGATGCAATTTATGACATGTATATAAAAATGAATGCAGAACTGAACTACAAAGCTTAACCTTTGCACTGGACTCCTGCAGCCAAGAACAACAATGCTCCCAAAATTTTAATCCGTGGGAGCACTAGGCTTGTTTCCATTCATCAAGTGACTTTAATTCTTGGCATGGATATGCAGGACATAACTTGGGGGCGGTTCTTTTAAAAAAAAAAAAAAAAGAATAGTTTTCTTTAGAAACGGAGCAATATAATACAACGATCATTTCCCAGATCTTGGAACTTGACACACTTTTGTACCAACTGGAGAATGGTAAAACTATTTCTAGTCTTTATCTAATTGTTTTCTTGAAAATATGTCTGGGGAAATGAGATATCATTGGCAATGTATAGCTGATGCTATTTTTCTGGCTTTACCTCAGTTTTTGGTAAGAATGTGTCCTTCCACGAGTGCTGTATTTTGAGATGCGGTGATGCGCTTGGGCTACAATGGCAGCAGATGCCACGTGCTAAGAGTAGTGGTGTGAACGCCGTTCTTGTAGCATAGCTTGACTGGACGCCTGGCCACGGTAAGAGCCTTTCACAAGAATGCCAGAAAGGTGTTTGCAACAAAACCAGCCTTCAGTGACTTTCCCAAATGACATTTTTAATCTTTTAGTAATTGCAGGGGGTTTTATGTTTTTTATCTTCCTATGGGAAGAGTTTCTTCTGGATAACTAACTTGAAACTATCTGTAATTTTGTAAATCTTTTAATTCTTGCTCCTGAGACAAAAAAAAAAAGCCTTAATAGTAATTTATGGCAGAGTTGGGCTTTATTTTAAGGTAACGGGAGTGGGGAAGTAGACTGAAATAAATGTTGGAAACTAAACCTTCACTTTGGGGTGCTCTTTGTTGTGATATTCTCTGTCTTCCCCTCTTACTATTTGAGGTGTGATGTATAAAAGGCTCTTCAGCACTGACCGACCATTTGCCGTGCCAACTCGAAGCTTCGCCTTGCAAACCTGGAGAGCCGGGATGTGCAGTTCAGGGCTTTGCAGTCACTGGATGAGGGACGACTCTACTCCGAACGCAGCGGCCTTGTACTTCGCCGCCAGATGGGGCTCTCGGCTGTTTCTCGAGTCCAAGCTAAGCCAACCCATTCATCCCATTTCCTACTTAAACCTGAGTTATTGATCTCCCTGCCTCTGAGCTCTTGAACTGCGGGTGGTTTTGAAGGGCAGAATAATGGGAGTAGCTGCAGAGGGGCTGGTTCACAGCCTCGTACAACATCCCACGGCCGCCCCTGCCTGTGTCCTTCTTGGAACATTTTAACTGCCGAAAACTTGGTACAAAGTGTGAGCTTGTTTCTGGAATATTTCCAGGGAGATGCCTTACGTGTGACTCATGTCAGCAGGGTACTCTTTCTTAATCAAAAACTAGTTTCTGCTTTCTTTTTCCCGACTATATGCTCGGTGTTAAAAGGAAAAAAGGTTGGTTACAATCTGGCCAATGCACATTTGATCTCTGCTTGACACCTTAGAGGTGCTCGGGGCTGGGATCTTTCAGTGACGGTCTTCAACGAGCCAAGCGGTAGAAAGGAAGGGGCCGGCGGTACCCGTACAAGCTCCTGGCACACCGCATTCGAACACCCAGAGGTCCGTGCCGACGCTCCTGGTCCTTTAGTGCCGCAGACGGAAGGATCCCCCGTGGTCCTTGGCGTTTCTCCACTTGCAAACAGAGGGTGCAGCGGGCGGCAGACGCTCGGCAGCTGGAAGCTTCTCCGGCAGCGATGTGCCGCGTGCCCAGCCCCGTAGGTTGTCTGCCGGGTGTATAAATAGTGATCTTGTGGTTCCAGTGTTTCTTTACACTGCTGGAGGAGGCTCGGGGAGGCCCGGCGTGTTTGTCTGTTGCAGCGGTGACCCTGCCTTGCAGCGGGAGGGGGTTTGCGTGGCCCACCGCCGGACCGCCACGCACCCCGTCGGACACCGGGCCCTGAGCTAGAGCGCGGCCGCAGCTACCGGCCCGGAGAAAACACGTCTCGGACGCGGTGCCGGGTGTGCCCAGCCTCTGCTGGGGCAAGGGGTGGTGTGACCGCCGGCCGGGGCCAGAGGTGGCCCCTCCGCACCCCTCGCCCGGGGAAGAGCGAACAGATGCCCTGCCCCACATGTGTGCCACAAGGGGGGGTGTGACTCCCGGGTGTGTGCGTGTGTGTGTGTGTGCAGGACCCTGAGGTGTGTGTGTGAGACCCCCACAGGTGTGTGCCACAAGGTGTGTGTGTGGGGGACCCCCCATGTGTGTGTGCGAGACCCCCCACGTGTGTGCCACAAGGGGGGGGGTGTGTGCGAGACCCCTGTGTGTGTCACAAGGGGGGGTGGGATCCTGAGGTGTGTGTGTGAGACCCCCACAGGTGTGTGCCACAAGGTGTGTGTGTGGGGGACCCCCATGTGTGTGTGCAAGCCCCCCCACATGTGTGCCACAAGGGGGGGTGTGACTCCCGGGTGTGTGCGTGTGTGTGTGTGTGCAGGACCCTGAGGTGTGTGTGTGAGACCCCCACAGGTGTGTGCCACAAGGTGTGTGTG
>NW_005841833.1:5400342-5402613 GCF_000455745.1 Alligator sinensis | reverse complement strand
GACCCCTGTGTGTGTCACAAGGGGGGGTGGGATCCTGAGGTGTGTGTGTGAGACCCCCCATATGTGTGTGAGACCCCCACAGGTGTGTGCCACAAGGTGTGTGTGTGGGGGACCCCCATGTGTGTGTGCAAGCCCCCCCACATGTGTGCCACAAGGGGGGGTGTGACTCCCGGGTGTGTGCGTGTGTGTGTGTGTGCAGGACCCTGAGGTGTGTGTGTGAGACCCCCACAGGTGTGTGCCACAAGGTGTGTGTGTGGGGGACCCCCCATGTGTGTGTGCGAGACCCCCCACGTGTGTGCCACAAGGGGGGTGTGTGTGTGCGTGAGTGCAGGACCCTGAGGTGTGTGTGTGAGACCCCCACAGGTGTGTGTCACAAGGGGGGGTGGGATCCTGAGGTGTGTGTGTGAGACCCCTCACATGTGTGTGAGACCCCCACAGGTGTGTGCCACAAGGTGTGTGTGTGGGGGACCCCCATGTGTGTGTGCAAGACCCCCCACGTGTGTGCCACAAGGGGTGTGCGAGACCCCCATGTGTGTGTCACAAGGGAGGTGTGTGTGGGACCCCCGTGTGTGTGTGAGACCCCCACGTGTGTGCGCCACAAGGTGTGTGTGTGTGTGGGACCCCTGTGTGTGTGCAAGACCCCCCACATGTGTGTGCCACAAGGGGGGGGTGTGAGACCGTGAGGTGTGTGTGTGTGGGACCCCCACATGTGTGTGGGACCCCCATGTGTGTGCAAGACCCTCCATATGTGTGCCACAAGGGGGGGGGTGGGACCGTGAGGTGTGTGCGCAAGACCCCCCTATGCGTGGGACGCCCCAGACTGGGTGTGCCCCCCAGAGGCATGTGCCCCCCAGGCTGGACCCCTCCAGCACCGCGGCGCGGCTCCGGGACCGGCACCTCGCTCCGTGCCACGAGCCCTGGGGCCCAGCCGCGCTGCGGAGCCGCCGGCCCCCGCGTCCGCCGTGGGTCAGCAGGGCTGCGCTGCACCTCGCGGCTGCGTGGCGGGACTGGCCTGTGGCTCTGGGAAGAGTTCGGACCTGCACGGGATGGCTTTGGGGAGGATGATCCTGCCGCAGGCAGCACCGACGTGGCCTCCCCGCTTCCCTCCAGCCCCGTGGTTCCCTGGACCCCTCGGCTTTCACCGAGCTGGGCCCCCCGGGCACACGTGGAGGGAAGAAACCCCGAGCATAACGCACTGCCGCTGCCCCGACATTAAGCTGAAAGAGTCTCGAGTGCTGCGGTGATGACAGCGGCGTTGGGGTGGGACAGCCCCACCGCAGAGCCTGGGCCAGGCCCCGAGACCCGAGGGGCAGAGCCCTGGCGCGAGGCACGGTGCCATCCATGAGCAGCACTCTTCCACCCGGAGTTTGTTACTTCCGTGGGCACAGCCAGGACAGCGGGGCCAGCCTGGACCAGCGCAGCCAGCAGCGTGGAGAGCACGGTGGGGTCTGCCGGCAATGTCGCTGCCATCGATAGGGCCAAGCTCCACGCCCTGGCGGTGAATGCTGAGCACCTGCTCCCCGCACCATGCCCTTTCTTGAATCCGCTGCATCCTGCCCAGCCTGGGGGCCTGGGAAAAGCTGTCTGTCCAGCGGCTGAGCAATGGCAGGGGGGAAAGCTTTACTGATAATGCGCGGGCAGCGCAAGCCAGGCAGGTGAAGAGGGTGCGCTCCCCTGATGGTGGTCGGATTCGGGGGGTGGTGGGGACTGGCTGCAGGCACAACCGAGACCCGAGAGGGCTTGGCAGGCTCAACTCTCAGCTCCGAGCGGGGCTTCAGGGGGGCTCTGCATTGCCCAGGGGCTGCAGGCGCCCGCTGTCATGATCCCTTGCCCTTACAGCGGAGGATCCTGAGGGCATCTGGCCATTTCTATCAGCCTTACCCCAGCAGCGTAGACCTTGCTGCATCCACCCCATCAGTGTCCTGGCACTGCTGGCTCCTTCTTCAGTTCTTAGTGCCCTAATGGAAACCTCTCTCTAATTTATGCATCCGTCTGGCTAGCAGCCTGCCCTCCCCTGCACACCCCATGCTCTTGAGCAACCATTGAAACTAGCCCGATTATCTCCATGATACTGAAGTTAGTGGGCCAGTGTCCAAAGCATTTGTGTCCCTGCTGGCACACCCTGCAGCTGCTGCAACCGGATCAGGAGGGTGGCTTGGGGACCTGATGATTTGGTTTGGAAATGAAGGTAGGAGCCAGGCTGTCTCATCTTCCAGTGTCTTAGCTTGCTGGCAGAGCCGGTCCTCGGCCTTCGGAGGGGCGGCTTTTTAA
>NW_005841833.1:5387131-5400332 GCF_000455745.1 Alligator sinensis | reverse complement strand
CGGGGGAGACTAGCTTGGGGGGGCGTGTGCTATCGCTGTATCCAACCTGCCTCCATGATAAGGTGCCTGCCTGTCCAGAGCCCCGGGGGTCCCAGGGCTGCAGGTGTTAGCCCCTACCCCCATGCCTAGGCTGGAACTGTGGCCAGGGCTTTAAGAGGGACTTTAGCTGGTAGCACTTAGCATCTCTGCCCGCACAGGCTCCCGCTGCGATGGTAGATTTGGGGTGACGAGGTGGGTTCTGTAAGGGCAAAGACCATTGAGCAGCTGTCGTGTGGGGCTGCACTGATTGCTGCTTCAGCAGAACTGAAATCCCTGTCCTGGAAGTGAAAGCTTCTACTTCCCTCTCCTGAGCCATTATTTGAACTTTTAAAGAGTTGCTGTTTGAGCTGAGGGGCTTTGCCCTGCAGATACTGATAGCAGAGCGATCGAGAGAGTACGTGCTGGTGATGGACGCCTAACTAAGCCCTACGGCCACGGCACACCCAGCCAGTTCTGGTCCTTGGTCATTCCAGCGCTGTGTGAGCGAGTGTCCAGCTGTGCAAGACACGAGAGGCAAGTCCTGCCAGGTGGGGTGGTCAGACCCAGAGCAGGAGGCAGCTGGACTGGGTATTGCTCTGTATTGCCATCAGGCAGCTCCGGCATGAAGCACGTTGCCATCTGCTATGCGACGGTCTGGCATTTCTGTGCTAGGAGCCCTTGTGCCCAACCGTTTCCAAAGAGGAAATGCGTTCGGGGCCCTGGGAGAGGAGCAGAGCTTTGAACGCTGAGGGCAAAGTGCCTGTGGCCCGGATAGCTTACAGGGCTAGCTTTCTAGGACTCTCCTCTCCTCGCCAATCTGGGTGTCCCCAGGACCAGTGATGTGCAGTCTGCACTCCCCTCCCTTCCTGCCTTGTGCTGTGGGCTGAATGACTCCTCAGTGTCCTTGTGGTCTGCCCGCTTCCCACGGCCCTGGGTGGGGTGGATCCTGCGCCGGGGAGGCTGACCACAGAGGTGCTTTTATACTGGATCTGAAATAGGAGCCTGCCTTGTGTACTGCCTGCACTCCCTGGGAGGGGGTTGGTCACTGCCTTGCAGGTTGGATCACAGCAGAGATCCCTAGATGTGCGTTGGCCTGTCTGCCTCTTTGGATGCTTGAAGCCAAGAAGAATGGGACAGCAGCATTGCCAGTGGAGATTGCATCCCCTCCAGCATCCTCCCACCATCCCTAGGGCCAGGTGGCAGTTTCCTAGTCACAGGCACTCAGATGGACGTGGACAAGTGCCTCAGCAACAGCGGGGTGAAGACCGTGAGCTGGCGGAGGAAAGACTTACAGGAAGACAAGGAAAAAAGGGCTCAGAGAGCGAGCATGGGCAAACATGGGATGTGGGGGGGTGCATCTCATGTTGCTTGGAGTGCAGGGAAATGGTTCCTCTCTTGGGGCAGTCGCTATGCAAAACGTGACCTACAGGCTGTGGGTCTGGAGGCTTTAGAAATATGCCTTCTTATAGCATCGCTGCATGGACTTGCATGCAGTGTAGGGGCCTGTGCCAGACTTTGGTCTTGGGCATAGAGGAGCCAGGGTGCCAGCAGCCCCATCCCCTCCCACTGAATGTTTTCTGTGCCGTGCATTCGTGATGGACATGGTCATGTTTCGTACAGCGCCCTTCAGCCCAGGAGGTCCAAAAGCACTTCACAGACGCTGCGCAGCATGCAGTATGCGTGCTGAGGATGCACCTATCTTGGGGGCGCAATGTAGCGGTTATTTCGCAGCCTCACTGCATGCGATGGGAAGCAAAGAAGAGGACTGTTTCCAGGAGGAGTTTCCAGGGGAAGCCTTAAGGGTCTGGGATATCATTCCCTGCACTGGAAATATGCTAGGATATGGAGACTAGCACTGCTCTGGAGAGTGGTCGGGACTTCCCGTAGCACAGAGCCCCCTTCACAGACTTCTGGGAGCATGGGCTCGACTCTGACTCAGGGCATGTCTGCCTGGGGATGCTGGGGAGAGGGACCCCGATGAGTAGATCAGTTAAACCACATTAAATCCCTTTGTGGACTCTTTCACTCCCAGTGAGAGTGGCCTTGATCAGTTTAGCTTCATCTGTTTTAGAAGTGCATTGAGCTGAATTAATTTAAGTCCCGCTGAGCGCGGCCGTGTGTACACTGAGGTCTGGTGTGATTGAGTTGATTCACTCTCACTTCAGACCCTTTGTTAATTCAGATTGATACGTCGAGCGAGTGTCACCGTGTAGACGAGCCCTTGGAGGAAAGCGTACACCACTTCCTGGATTCTCCTTGAAACACCCTCATCCGAGCACAGCCTGCCCTGCCATCGCCTCGCCCGTGAGAGCTGACGAAATCACTGCCTGGAGCAGCCTGGCTGCACTCCCTCCCCAGCACATACGATAATAGTAGCCTTTAGCCAGGGATTGCTGTAGCTCAGGGAGCCGGCTCCGTGCACCCTCTGCGGGGTTTCACATGGCCGGGGAACACAGGGCAGCTTTGTGCGGCGCGCTAGCACGGCAGGGAGCGCGCAGGAATTGGATGTCTCTTTCCCGAGCCGGGCCTGGAGCGAGCCTGAAGCTTACCCATTTGTACAAGCTGGGGCTTGGCTCGCAAAACAGGATCTGAAGGGTGGGGAAGTCGGGGGAAGACAAGCCAAATAAACAAAAAGCCAAATCAGAGCCACTCCACATCACCTCACCAGGCTGCTCTTCTGCCTACAGGCTGCTCTGGGCTCCTTCGCTTCCTGGGGCCAGCTAATAATTACCTATTTCTCCACACAAATTTCCACCCTGTGTCACTAACACCACGCCAGGGCCAGACTGCTTACCTGAGTTTTCCATCGCCCCGGCCGTTGGCCTGCGGTCTGCCCTTAGTGCCAGCCCTGACACCAGGCGGATGGGTTTCCCCCGAGTGTCCTGGGTCCCTTGCGCTGCCTTTGTGTCCAGGGAGATATTTATGTCTAATGAGATCTGTCACCGCAATTAGGGACAGCTGGGGCGGTAGACCTGTTTCTAGCCAAGGCCTCTCACTCTGGCTCTGACCTGCCTGATCCCATCCTCTGTTTCCTGAGTACAAATGACCACATAGAGTCAATACAGCTGGGGCTGTTTGCGCCGCACAGGGAAGTTGTTTGGATTCACATCCTCTTCTGATCCGACTTTTCCAGGGCATCAGAGAGGCATGAAACAGCTCAGGGGCCAGCAGGCATGAGGCTGGCGGGGAAGGTGGACGGCTGACCTGGCCACGCTGTTCAGATGTGTCTCTCTTTTTGTGGAATAGATCCGGGGGGGGGGGAAAAGCAACCTCAGGGCCGCTGTCACTAAACCCCCCGGGCTGCTCAGTCATCCGGATCCCTGATGTCTATGAGGACCTGTCTGTGCACATGAACACAAAGTTAGCTTGTGAAGTGGGAGTACCCCCCGGGAGCAGACCATGGAGCATCACTGCAGTTGTGACCTTGGGGGACCAGCAGGTTCATCAGGAGCATGAGGGAGCACAACGTAGTGGTTAGAGCAAAGGGCTGGCTCTTTTAGACCTGGAGTGCATCCCAGACGGCTCCGGTGAGACCGGAGGCAAGAGACTCGCTCCCTTGAGGCACCTGGCTGTCAATCTGCTGCATGGCGGCAGTGATGCCAGGTGGTGAGCATGACACCTCTGGCACCGAGGGTGGCTGGTACCAATCATCCTCTAACTGGCTGCATTCAGAATCAGTACCTGGCTTCACCCTGACTTCACCCCCCTTGTAGGAGCCTGGATGACAGTGGAGACATGTCCGTGACAGTCCTGCCAATGCCAAAAGAAGCCTGAGCGTGGCTCCAAGCTCTGGTGTGAACCCTGCTTCGTGAGCTGGAAGAGCCCAGCCGAGGGAAAGCATCAGGGCTTGCAGGGCAAAAGTGAGAGGATGCAAGATCTTCCAACACAGGGGCCAAGGCTAGGGGTGCTACTGCCTGCTGGAAATGACCAGTCACAGGCTGCAGGTCCACTCCACCCTGATAACCATCCTGCTTGTCACCAACCCCCACTCTCCACAGTACCAGAGAAAGAAGACTTGAGCATGGCCAGAGACATCAAGGACCCCGGAAGAGCTGGCTGCTGACACCTCTGTCATCAGCCTGGGTGGGCCAAGTCGCAGCACCGACAACTCTAGGGCGCCACATCAGAGGCCAGCAGGCTGTGCCTTGCACTTTCCCCCATCATTAAGCCGGCAGAGGGGCCATCTCGGTGTTTTTCTAGCTTGGCTGGGCTAAGATGCGGCCACGTTGTGAGCTCCCTGGGCTGATTGGGGCTCGGTGCTGTGGCCTGGCTCCTCCCAAGCCCCAAGGTCTGTTTTTAGAAGAGAGAAACCACTGTAATAGTGGGATAAATATTGATGAGGCGCCTACCCCATGCCCAAGGCCGCACGGCCCGAAGGCGGTGCAATGAATAAAATATGCTGCAGTAAGAGCTCTCCCATCCAGGAAAAGGACAGAGGCTCTGCCTGAGCCATTAACCTGCTGCTTCATGCTTGGGCCGTGCCCCGTCACCCCGACTTGTGGTGCTGGAGTGGTGACCCCGACCCCGAGAGCCCCAGCCAGGCAGCGGCTCTGGGTCAGAGGCCTCTGGGCACTGTGCTGTTAGGGAAGGGGAGGGATGGGAGATCCCCACGGCTGCTGGACAACCCCGTGGCAGGCTCGCAGGGGTGGACTTGACCCCAGCTCAGATCTGAAGTTGCCACGGTTTGCTTGTTTGCAGCCACCTTCCCCTTCCCTTCCAGCAAGGCAGGGGTCCTTCTGCTGCCCCATGCTCTCCTCCTCCTCCTCCTCCTCCCTGGCGGGCTGCATGTTCCCACGACTCCCTTCTGCCAGCTGATCCACTCTCGGCTCCCACTCCATCCTGCCCCTGCACGGCAGCTCTTCCCCTTCCCCGGAGAGAGCCAGGTGCCTTGCAGGGCCTGTGGGGACTCTGCTGGGACCTCACACACCTGAGCAAGGAACCATTGCGCCGCCCCGCAGTCACTGCCCCACACCCCACACCCGGGGGTCTGTCATCTCCTGCCTGCCTCTGCTCTCCTGGGAGGGCTGTTTGTTTCCATAGGAGGACCTGCCCTTGGACCAGATCCCACTGCAGCAGTGGGAACTTCCCTGCCAGTGACCTCAGCACTGCAGCCCTTCTCTCTGGGCACCCACCCAGTGCCAGTAACAATGGGGTCCGTCCTCCCGTGGGACCCCTGGATCCCCAGCTGGGCGTGGTGGGCAGGATAGACTCCAGGTTGCATAATGGGAGGCTGTGACTCACCAGAGGGTTGGGACCTGAGGCAGAGGCTGCTGCCTCCTCCTACCCGCACCCACCATTATGTGAGAGGAGGAAGGAGCTCTGTGCTCTGGGGTCAGCAGTGCAGGAAAGGAGCTAAGCCTGACAACACTGAGCGGGCCCTTCCCCGTCCCTGTGCCCGTGGCAAGAGCGCGCAGGTCACTGGCCCGTCCTTGAACGGCCAGAGGAGCTCAGGCAGGAAGAGAGGTACCGTGAATGCTCTGCCCCGGGGCAGGTGCTTCTGCAGGGTTGCCCCGTGGTGCGGTGTGGTGCCGTGGGGGAGTCGCGGGAACGCCCATGTTGGGATGACGCCCCGTCGCTCTAGGGGGTGGCCACTCACTGCGTGGCTGTGGTCAGGCCGCGTTCGGGTCAGAACGGCGGCTGCAGCGTCCACAATGGGCACCCTGCATAGCTGTGCGGACAATGCCAGGAGGGAGGCTCCTGGGGTGTGGGCATGGAGGAGGCCACAGGCGAGCAGCCATGCCTCTGCCACGGTCCCTAAAACCAAGGTGTCAAGCCCGGGTCTTTGCAGGGCTGGCAGGTGCCTCACCGCGGCACTGCCCCTTCCAGACAGGAGCTGGAAGCTGGGACGAGCTGAAAGGGAGCAGGGAGAGGAAACAGAGTGAATCACGGTGCTGAGAGCTTCCCAGGCACGCACAGGAGACCTGCGGGGCAGCAGGCAGAGGCGGGGAGGCTCTGGTCCCCCGGGCAGGCAGGGGCGGGAAGTCTCGGCTCCCCTGGGCCCCCGCCAGCGGCTGCTCTGAATGAGGGCTCTGTCTGCCCTGGCGCGGCTGGGCTGTGAAAATAAACGGTCCCGAGGGCCGGCCCTGCCGCGCCGTGCTCCCCACGAGGGAACGCCCCTGGCTCTCGGCCATGATCCCCAGGGGCTCGCTGCGGGGTTTGTTGGTATACCCCCCTGTCCATGGCTATAGGGCAAGCAGGAGCCAGGTACTTCCCTAGCAAAGCAACACCCTGGGGTGCCAGGGAAGTGCAGAGGGCCTTTTGGGTAACCCTGGTATGTGTGTTCACCCCAAGCAGGGCAGAGGGGACTCAGTGATTAGCTGGTGGGACCTGATCTCATGGCCTTGCCTTGGGGCATCCGGAGATCTCTTCTTGGGGGGGGCAACACGGCCGGCCTGGGGAGGCACGGGCCCTTCTGTCTCAGCAGGGTTTTCTCTTCTTAAACGCGATGCATCCAGCCATTCGGTGTCCCACGACAAGCCCGCTCCCTCTGTCAGGCCAAGTGATTATGGGACGTAATTGTGTTTAGTCTCTGTGCCGGGTGCCGCTAAGTTTAGTCTGTCTCCCTCTGCGCCACTGTCCTCCGAGGGGGCAGAGGAGCCCGGGGCTGACTTGCTGCATGCACTTGCCACATCACGGATGCGACCGAGCCGCCTGGGTCATGCAAAGAGACCCAGCTGCCACCGTGCATTTAGGGGCCGGGGACAACAGAGCCCTGGCCCTCTGGGTAAGGCCCTCTGGTACTGGCTTCACCAGAGGGTCAAAGCTCAGACCCCGAGTCCAACTCCACCCATTAGCCCAGTGGCTCTTACTGCGTGTGGAAATGGTGCTGCTAATCGTGCGATTTCCCCTGGGGCCGCAGCCCAGGCCTGTGATGGTTTTCTGCCAGGGAGGCCTGAAATTTGGGGAAGTCTTGGGCCATTAGAGACGGGTTGCTGCCATGTGTCTGGGTCATGTCCTATCCCAATCCTGTCCAGCTGGGAGCCTGCCCTTTCCCGCCTGGAGGGAACGAAGGAGCCGCGGCGCCTTCCAAGTCCTCTGCTCCTGCTGCGGCTGCTTAGTGGCACCGCACCGCAGTCGTAGCTTTGACGGTCCGGGGAAGCACGATGTGTTTGGTAACATCTTCTGTTGCACCAAGTGCCCTTGCTCAGGCCACTTCTGCTTTCTTAGGGCATTTCTATGCTGCACGCAGGGTTTTCTCCTGATTGCTTCACAGTGCTTGCAAACATTGATGCAATTCCCTTTAAGCAAACCAGTGGGAGTGTGAAGGACCCTGGAAAGAGTCACACAACTCCTCTAACACTCAGAGGGAAGGGAGCCCCGGTCAGTTCTCTAATGAGCAGCGGGGCAGGCAGCTTGTGGCTGACTGTGGAGGGGAGACACGGACTGACCTGACAGCCCCGTCTTTCCATGGAAGAACAGGCTGTGATCCAGGCGGCAGCCCAGGTATGGAGCCCCTGTCCTGCACCCCGCAGGTCCCTCCTGGACAGGTGCTCGGGAGATGAGGTTGCTCGGGGGCTGTAAAACTCTCAGTGGTATTTGGCTGGGTGCTTACATTCACACTGGCAGATTTCAGGTCAGCTGATGGGTTAAGTGGGGAGGGTAGCGGCTGAGTTTTCCAGGACTTGGTACAGAAAGCGCTGAGCTCGGATGTTGTTTGAAGGTGCCGGGGCTCCGGGATCTCGGTCATGCGGTAGCGAGGTGCCTACGCCCCATTAAAAGTCAGCATTGCTGCCCACGGGTCCCCTTGAAGCCCCCCCATAGTCCATGACCTCAGTGCAAACAGGTCTGCGGAGGGCCCGTATTCATTCACCAGAGGGTGTGTGCTTTCCCGGAGCCAGGGTAGCGGTGCCGTGTGGAATTTGTCGTGCTGGAGCTAGACAAACTCAGGCTGTGGTTTGTTAGCGGGGAGGGTGTTGGCCATGAGGACAACCGAACGCCATCCCTGGGAGCATTCGGGTCTAGAGGGGAGAAGTGCCGCAGCTCAGTCAGGAGCCTGGGGGCACCGTGTCCGGACAGTCGATGACCTGTGCTAGGCAGGAGGTCAGACCCCGGACCCGACGGCTCACAGATCTAGGACTGTGCATGAGAGAGAACGAGGCAGCAGAGACTTGTTGGCTGGAGGCAGATGCTAACTTAACCCGTTTTCTCCCAGAGCATTGGCATCGCTCCCCAGCCCTGACCTGGAAGCAGGATCCAGTCGAACGCACCTGAGGCTGCTCCGGGGACAGCGCCAGCAGCAAGAAACACAATCCGGAGCGGGGAGACAGAGACCGTCTGTGTGCTGGTGAGTGGGGGACGGACGGTACAGGCGCAGGCAGCTGTGCAGTGGCAGCCCCGGGCTCTGCTTCCACCTTTGTCACCCACCTACTGCTTGGCCTGGGGCAGGGATCCCCGCCAGGCTGGGACACCCCTCACCTGTCTCCCAGGGGCTCAGCACTTCTTTGCTCAGCTTCTGAGCAAGGGCAGCAGTGTGCAGCAAACCTCTGCAAATTCCCCCAAAGCTTTGAGTTTGGGCCATCCTTCCCTGGTTTGTGGATCCTGATGGGTTTTGCCTGTCTCTGTGGTCCCTGGGGTTCAAGGGTGGGTGCTGCCCTCAGAGTCAAGCTGGCAAGACCTGTCCCCCTGCCACCGTGCCTCAGTTTCCCCTCTGTATAACGGGACTGAAGGCACAGCCAGGAGATGGCATGAGAAGGAGGAGCCTCACAGAGGCAAATACCTAGGCTGGGGGGCTTTGCCAGCTCTGGACCGCCTTGGAGAAGGGAGGAAGCAGAGGAGGTTGCACTCTCATCCCTATCTCCAGGCTATACTGGGGGGCTTCCCTCTGTCCCAGCCCTGGAGGCCATGGAGATGCCTTCATCCAATCCACTCTGTGCTGGGATAATCCCACACCCACACTGGGAGCAAAGTGGGATGGAGTGGGGGGACACTGCATGGCAAATTACAGGGCCGCTCCATGCTGGGCTTGGGCCCCGGCTGCTCTTTTGTAATGACATGCTGCATAATTAGAAGCACGTTCTCCAGCAGAGAGCCCAGCCCGGCCACAGAGCCAAGCCCCACATTAGGGCTTGTTATACACAGCTGCAACCAAGTCAAAAATGACATGTTCCCAGCTGCTTTTTCTGTCCTCCCAGGCCTGGGGGAGAGCAGCAGGGGTGGGGAGCATCCCAGCAGACACAGGCCTCCGTGGCCAGTCCCTGGCTTTAGGCCCTTGCTGCAACGCTCCTGCCTTTTGTCTTGTGCAAAGTTTGTGACAGGCCCATGGCAGGGACTGAAATTCCAGCTGCTGCAAAACCCACGCTCAGGTGCCCCTTGCAGGGAGCCATTTCCTTGTCACTCTGTCACTGCAGGGCTGGCTGCATCCTTACCCCTCGCCGCACGTCCCTGCTCTCCCTGTGATACCCTGCATGCTTAGGAGGGGTGGCATGGCCCACCCCCTGCGTTCACATCAGGGGTGCAGCTTCCTTCCCTGCCAGTGTCCAGTGTCTCCCCTGCTCACACCAGGCCACCCGAGGGGAAGGTCATCACCCTGGGGTGAAACCATCAGGAGGTCAAGATCAGGGCCGGACCGCCCTGCTAATGCAAGAGGGCATCTCACCCGGGGCCAGCCCTAGCCTGCCAGCCAGGGCTGCAGCTCCTGCCTTTGCTGGCCTGGATTTTCCTGCCTCCTGGGGCATGTAGCCAGGACCCAGGGGTTTATTTGAGGGCTTCTCAGTATTTATAGGGCTGGTGAAAGAAGAGCCTGTTCTGTCCCCGGTGCTGGGCTGGGTCCCAGCACCACCGCATGTGGGAGGGGCAGGGCATGCGGCCCGCTGGCCCCTGTCATTATAGCAGCCCTTTGAAACACAATGCGATGGGGCCCGACAGGGCATCTGCAGATGTGAGGGGACCCATGTGGCACAGGGTCCTGGCTCAGCTGCCTCTGGGTCCTGTGCAGGGGGGTCCTGCCAGCCTGCCAGCGAAGCCCATGAGTGTGAGATCCCTGGGTCTGGGCAGGGTGTACCTCAAGCACCCTCCGGCTTGCAGCCCACTCATCCTTGCTCTGCACCTTATCCCAGTGTGGTGGCAAATATGCAACAGGGCTGCCATGGGGTCTGGGCTCTAGCCATTCCTCGCTGAGCCCCAAACACAGCGCCTCCCCCAAGGGCACAGTGGGGTGGGAATCAGCCCTGGGTGTATGCTCGTCCCACGTATGTATGCGCTCCCCTCACCCCTGGCTCCCTCATACTGCCTTTGCATTTTCTTCCAGACCCATAACGCGTGCCAGGGAGCCCCGCAAAGCCCTCAGCATGACGGACCCCGAGGAGCCCCCCCAGCCCCAGATCGGGGAGCCCAGCGAAGGCCAGGGGGATGACGCCTTCCCCCTCTCATCCCTGGCCAACCTGTTTGAGAGCGAGGAGGGGGCCTCACCCCCGGAGGCCGCCCGCAGCACCCCGGCGTCGGGCGACAGCAAGCAGAACCTGCGCATGAAGTTCCAGGGGGCTTTCCGCAAGGGCATGCCCAACCCCATGGACCTGCTGGAGTCCACCATCTATGAGTCCTCCGTCGTGCCCGCGCCCAAGAAAGCCCCCATGGACTCGCTCTTCGACTATGGCACCTACCACCACCACCCCAGCGACAACAAGCGCCGGCGCAAGAAGGTCGTGGAGTGAGTATGCCATGCCTAACCCTAACCCTAACCTGCAAGCCTGGCCCGTCGGATGGACAGGTTCCCTGGGGGCAAGGTTGATGGGGAGGAACCCCGGGCATGCGACCGTCTGGGATGGATATGTCTTGGTGCATTTCCTTGAGTGGAAGGCAGGCAAAGCCATTGGGACTGCAGGGAGCCGTGCAGGTGTGTGGGTGTATAAGTGTGTGTGCATCAGGGAAGGGGGTGAGGGAGCAGGGATGACTGTATTAAGCCCTCCCCTTCCCGAGCAGCGCTGGCGGGGCTGGACCGTTAGCAGTCGGCTTGTGCCGGTGAGCTCATGCTGCTGGGGCCAGGCTGTGCCGGGCGGGTCGGCTGCCTGCTCCCTTCCTGCGGCTCCCCTGAAAGAGGGCTCTGTGCCGTGGCGTCTCACCTCCGCTTCGGGCAGGGAGGTCTGGCTCCCCTCGGTGGGAGCGGGGCCGGGCTCTCTCTCCAGCATGAATGGGCTTTTCAGGAGCCTGCCCCACCCCTGCCCTCCCTGCCTGTGCCAGGAAACAGCCCCCAGGGGGGCAAGAGGCCCAGGCCACGGGGCACAGTGTGCCCGTCTGTGTACAGGACGTGCTGGACCTGGGCACTGGCCAGGCTGAGGCCCCTCCCCAGGCACCTCCCAGCAGGCACGGAGAGCAGGCAAAGTGTCTCCCACCCGGGGCAGAGTGCTACGCTCCCCACGGCTATAGGAGGGCAGGGTCCCAGGTGGGTAGAGCAGCAGGGTGGGAGCCGGGCAGCTGCAGGGCTGTCCACGCCGAGGCCCGCTGCCCGCCTTGCTCCAACTTGCTGCCCTTTCATGTCACCGATCATCCCTTCGGATCACGTAGGGTGTCCGCCTCCCCGCTCTGTCCTGGGAGGGGGCTGCAAGCACTCCCAAGTCCGGGAAGCTGCTGACTGGGAGTGGGTGGGAAGAAAGGGCTGTGCCATCATCTGGACCAGGGAGCTGGGATCCCAGTGGGCAGCTCCTCTTCCTCCTCCCCTTCCATCATGCCCTGGGGAGGGGATCACAGTGAACAAACATCCCGCTACTTCCCTACGTGGAGTCGAGTGCAATAAAAATTCCTTTGGTGACGCTGGGCTCCACCAGGCTGCCTGCCTGCTCCGGCTAGCGCGAGTGCCGGGCACTAACCGGTCTGCGCCTGTGCACCTCGCTGACACGGCCACTTCCCCAACCGGTTCGACTGGGACTGCGACCCTGGCTCTGGCCCCGCAAGACTAGCAGCTCAGGGCTCGCTGAACCCAGCCGGCTGTGTAGGGCTGAGCTGCCTTCTTCCTCGTGGTGTGGCTCATGTCCAGTGCCCTCTGATGCCGTTAGCCTGCAGGGCCCCAGGACTGTGTTCAGTTGCCAGCAGCTGCCCTACCCACACCCACATGGCTGGATCTCCGGCCAGGGGGCATGCAGGCTGTCCGGTTTGTCCTGTCCAGCTGGGTCTGCAGGGGTGTGTGTGTGTGTGTGTGTGTGTGTGTGTGTGTGTGTGTGTAAGCAGAACAGCCCTTCCCTCTCCCAGGCAGAGGTTGACTCTTGAACCGAATGACAACGGTTTACATGGCACCTTTGCTGACTGTCCGTGACTGATTTGTCATGAAGTCCCCAGCTGCCATAGAATCAGGGGCACAAACGGCTCGGAGGTTTCCTCCTGTCCGCAATGAAGCCCACTTTTGGCAGGGGTGTGGCATTGTCACCCTTGTCTGATAAGTGGAGAAACTGAGGCAGGGGGGTGAGGAACTGACTTGCTGGAAGGGGTTGTGCCTGGAGCTGAGACTCCTGGTCTCAGAGGCAGTGTCTCCATCTCTCCTGGACCACTGCTGTGCCCGGGGGACAGAGAGTGGCTCCCCCTTGGGACTACTAGGGCCAGGAGCCTAGGCTACCCCGTCCCCATGCCCGTGGCAGGACAGTGCTGTGTTGCTTCCTCTCTCAGCAGTCTCAGGCCACACTGGTGCTCTGCCCTGTGCTGGTGCTGGCGCTCTGGGTATTGCCTTCAGGCACCCTCGTCCTTAAAGCAGCTCCCTCTCTTGCAGGAAGCAGCGCCAGGGCTCAAAGGGGCCTGCCCCCAACCCGCCCCCCATCCTCAAGGTGTTCAACCGGCCCATCCTCTTCGACGTCGTGTCCCGGGGCTCCACCGCTGACCTGGATGGGCTCCTTCCCTTCCTGTTGAGCCACAAGAAGCGCCTGACGGACGAGGACTTCCGAGGTGAGCCCCAAGCACGGCGTTGGAGGGGAGCCCGGACTACAGCGGGATGATGCTGTGGCCCCTCCTGCTGAGTCTGGGGTGTCCCTGGGCTCATGACCGGACTACGGGGAGCCTTGGTACTTCTGGCCCAGCCCAAACCACAGCTGGTGCTGGTGTCAGAGGCCACCGCTGGTCCAGAGTGGGGTTCCCTCTGCAGCCCAGCCTGGCCTCCCCTCCTGAGGTTTGCAAAGACCTTGGAGCTGCCATTGACCATCCCTCAGAGCCCTGCCATCCCCCTGCCCCCCTCAGAGCCCTCCACAGGGAAGACCTGCCTGCCCAA
>NW_005841833.1:5379692-5387100 GCF_000455745.1 Alligator sinensis | reverse complement strand
GCTGAACCTGGCCGGAGGGAAGAACGACACCATCCCCCTGCTGATGGACATCGCCGAGAGGACGGGCAATCTGCGGGAGTTCCTGAACTCGCCCTTCCGAGATGTCTACTACCGAGGTGCAGGGAGTGGGGCCAGCCATGGCTAGCCCCGCAGAGGCATGGGGAGAGCTGAAGGGCCAACTGTGCTTCTGTGTCCGGGTGGGGATCTGCTACTCAGGGCGCTGACGGGCTACACCTGTTCCAGGCCAGACCGCGCTGCACATCGCCATTGAGCGCCGCTGCAAGCACTACGTGGAGCTGCTGGTGGAGAAAGGGGCTGACGTGCACGCCCAGGCACGCGGACGCTTCTTCCAACCCAAGGACGAGGGAGGCTACTTCTACTTCGGTGCGTGGGGGACATCCCCTCCCTGCCCCAGGGCATGGCAAGCAGGCAGAGATGTCCCAGCCTGCCTGGCTCACCTCCATTGACTCCTCACCCTGTGGAGGGGACAGGACATGGCTCCCCTCAGGTGCCAGCACCCCCCAGGGCACCCACTCACTGAGGAAACACCCTGCCCAGTCTCCCCAGCCCCCAGTACAATGCCACCAAAGCCGTCCCAGCATGAAGTGCCAGCGCTCTGGCAGGGGGTTGCTCCAGGCCAGGTTCCCAGCCAGCCCATCACACCCCTGTCCCCATCAGGCGTGGTGCCAGGCACTATGTGGGAGGAAAGGTTTGGGACATGGGCAGGCGACAACACCTCCCTCTTGGTGCCACCGTGGGAACAGTTCCCCGCTGTGCCCCTCACGGCCCGGTGGGAGCTGAGGGCTGCCTCCACCTCAGCCCGCTGACCCTGACACCTCCTGCGCGGTGCCCAGATCTGAGAGCAGGGCTTTGAGAGCTGATGTCAGCCTGGCACTGTGTCTTCCCCCTACCAGGTGAGCTGCCCCTGTCCCTGGCCGCCTGCACCAACCAGCCGCACATCGTCCACTACCTGGCGGAGAACGCGCACAAAAAGGCCGACCTGCGGCGCCAGGACTCCCGCGGCAACACCGTGCTGCACGCGCTGGTCGCCATCGCTGACAACACCCGGGAGAACACCAAGTTCGTCACCAAGATGTACGACCTGCTGCTCATCAAGTGTGCCAAGCTCTTCCCCGACACCAACCTCGAGGCCCTGCTCAACAACGATGGCCTCTCGCCCCTCATGATGGCTGCCAAGACCGGCAAGATCGGGGTAAGGGTGGTGGAGAAGGGGCCCCTGAGGCAGAGCTCCTCACTCCCCTGTGGCCCTGCACTGTGCCTCAGTTGCCCCATCCAGAAAGGAGGAAGATGACAGTGACCCTGCTCGTGGGAGCTGAGGGGGAAGGGATGGAGGATTGAATGGGTGTGAAGCACCTTGAAGGCAGAGACCCAGAGGCAACCTGGGGTGGGGAGAGGCACTGCCTGTTCCTGTGTTAACACTGTGGGTCTGGGGTCAGGCTGCACTTTGCCAGTGAGTTTCGACTCCTCCTAGGAGGGCGGAGAGGGGAGATGGGTGGAGCAGCAGGCAGAGCAGGGGTCCTGTGCCTGGGATTTCAGGGCAGATTGGAGCCCTGCACATGAGAATCCCAGCTCAGGTGTGCAGGTTATTGTGTGACAGGTATCCAGGTTGTAGCTGTATCGGTCCAAAGGAAAAAGCAATCAGGACTCATAGTAGAGGTGAGATCTTTTATTAGACCAACTAGATTTTTGCAAAAAAAGAAAGATTTAAGTGCAAGCTTTCGGGCACAAACACCCTTCATCAGGCATCGGAGAAAAGATTGTAAAAGTTCTCCTGGGTATTTCTGGGCATTTCTACCCAGGAGAACGTTTACACTCTTTTCTCCAATGCCTGATGAAGGGTGCTTGTGCCCGAAAGCTTGCAATTAAAGAATTATTTTGCAAAAAGCTAGCTGGTCTAATAAAAGATATCACCTCTACTACAAGTCCTGATCGGTTATTGTGTGAGCAATTTAAGGCTGTCTCTGTATCCCCAGTGGGCTGTCCACCCACCACCCAGGCAGCGGTCTGGTTCCTCAAAGCTGATATAGTTTGTCAGTACTGAAACCATGTTATCCTGGCACGCTGGAGCCCTCAGTCGGCTGCTCCGGTCTCTGGCCGCTGTCTGATGGTTTGGTGGCTCTCTCCACCTGCTGGCCACAGCTGATTGCACAGCGCGCTGCTCAGCCTAAGCGAAGCAGCTGCTAGGATCCTTTCACAGGAAGCATTAAGAGACAAGCGCTCTTACAGGCTGGGCTAATTCCTCTCTGGCATCCTAGCTGTGCTGCCTTCCTTTCCTTCTGCCTCGTGGGGGTAGCGGGGCTGTGCTGTGCTTACACAGCTGGGCTGTGGTTAGTGAGACAAGAGGACAGTGAGGAGCCTGTCGCATGCACTGCTGCAATAGAGCTGGTGCCGTCCCCGCTGCCCCGGCCCTGCCTGGCCATCTCATTGCCACAGCCCTGCATGGGGCATCCGGGTCCTGCAGCCCCTGAGCCAGAGGAGCGCCTGTGCCTGCTGCCTGTGGCAGTGTGGAGAGCTGCGGGGTCTGCGTGGCACCGCCTGCTCACCCTGCCTGCCCTGCTGACAGATCTTCCAGCACATCATCCGCCGGGAGGTCAAGGACGAGGATGCCCGGCACCTCTCCCGCAAGTTCAAGGACTGGGCCTATGGGCCCGTCTACTCCTCGCTCTATGACCTGTCCTCGCTGGACACCTGTGGGGAGGAGGTGTCTGTCCTGGAGATCTTGGTGTACAACAGTAAGATCGAGGTGAGCACGGGGGGGCCAGGGAGGGGTGCGGTACCTGGCAGGGGGTCTGTGCGGAGCAGACTTGGGCTTCAGGCGGTGGGCCTGTCTTGTAGCTCCCTCAGGCTGCTGACGGTGCTCAGCGCCTGGCAGGATTTGGCTCCAGGGCTGCACGGCCATACACCCTGCTGCTCTCAGCCCCAAAGCCCCTGCTAGGAGAAGCAGTCCCCAGCACGCCTCAGTGAACATGGGGCTGAAAGCATCTGCCCATCTCAGTGGGAAGCAGGTGCAGCTGCCGCTGGGGTGGCCAGCCCAGCCCAGGCCCCTCTCCATCTCTCCCTGGCATGCTTGCAGCCAGCCCAGCCCTCTCAGTGCCCTTCTCCAGTCCCCACCAGCTCACAGCGGTCCCTCCCTCGGCTTCACCGCAGAACCGCCACGAGATGCTGGCCGTGGAGCCCATCAACGAGCTGCTGCGCGACAAGTGGCGGAAATTCGGGGCCGTCTCTTTCTACATCAGCGTGATTTCCTACCTCTGCGCCATGATCATCTTCACCCTCATCGCCTACTACCGCCCTGTGGAGGGCATCGTGAGTATCCCTGTGGCCTTAGCACCAGGCTTAGATGGGCTCGGGTACCTACGCAGGCCTCCCCGTGTCCGTTGAGCGCTGGCAGGATTTTGTGACTACAACAGTTGCTTGGCTTCTGCAGGGGAGTCTGGCTGGGTTAGGTGCGGAGGTTTGGGATGGGATAGGGGGGTCCCGATGCAGTTCTCAGTGCTGGCCTGTCCTGCCCTGCAGCCCCCGTACCCCTACACAACCACCATTGACTATCTGCGCCTGGCTGGGGAGGTCATAACTCTCTTCACCGGAGTCTTGTTCTTCTTCACCAACGTAAGTGGACACTGGGCTCTGTGGGGGTGCTGGGTATGGGGGTGGTACATGATGGATGGGGTTGTGGGGAAGGGGCAGCTGGGGGAGATTGATCCTGCTGTGTCCTCTGGGGGCCGTGGCCTGCACTCTTCACCCCCCAGTCAAATGACTCCTGTTCCACCCACATCCTGCCGCCCCCAGGTGAAGGACCTGTTCATGAAGAAGTGCCCCGGCGTGAACTCATTCTTCATCGACGGCTCCTTCCAGCTGCTCTAGTAAGCACAGATGCCTGCCAGATGCACTGAAGCTGTGGCCCCTGGGGGTGTCGAGGGAGGCAAACCCGCATCGCGAGAGAGCAGTGTGCACTGGACCTGTCCATCTCACGGTGGGGAGAAACCTGCTGACCGGGCTGTCCCCAGGCATGGGCACCAAGTGCCATCTCTGTGTCTCTGGGGGTCATGAGTTGATGCCCTGTGCAAGGAGCAGAAGGGAAATGCAGCTGTCCTCCCCACTCTTGCTGCAGAAGTCAGGCGAGCCCTGGCTGTATCCCCTGCTCAGGGCAGCAAGTCCTGGGGGGGTCTCTGGCCCCACCTGCTCCCCACGGACCCTGGGGCCCTGCCTGTGGGAGGAGCGGCTCTGCCCCATGTGCCCATAGTCAGACAAATATGTGCTAGCTGCTGCCTTCAAATACCTCCGAGGTGGCTGGAGGCATTGCCCTGGCAGAGCATGTGGCTACAGCCCCTGCTGCACAGTGCGTGGCCCAGGGCACGATGCGTCCCCTTGCTGGGCCTGTCCAGGCTAAACCACGTCCTTCTGCCTCCTTCAGCTTCATCTACTCGGTGCTGGTGATCGTCACGGCTGGACTGTACGTGGCAGGGATCGAAGCCTACCTGGCCGTCATGGTCTTTGCCCTGGTCCTGGGCTGGATGAATGCGCTGTACTTCACCAGGGGGCTGAAGCTCACCGGGACCTACAGCATCATGATCCAGAAGGTCAGGCAAGGAGGGGACTTGTCCCTGGCAATGGCTCACTGTGTGACGAACCCAGACAGGTTGCCCCTTCCTACCTACTGTAGGGTTTGGTGGTGCTGGCTCCAGTCAGACAGGGCGCTGGTTGAGGTGGGCTGTGGATATGAGCCTGGCAGCTATACTGCTGCAGTGGGGTCGATGTCTGTGCGGGGCAAGGTGCTGACTCTGCCTCTGGTGTCCAGATCCTTTTCAAAGACCTGTTCCGGTTCCTGCTGGTCTACTTGCTCTTCATGATCGGCTATGCCTCAGGTAGGCCCCAGCCCCCATGGGGTTTTGGGGAGCTGCAAGCCCGGTGCCTGGGGCAGTGCAGGGGGTGGGGAACGCAGCACTGAGCAGCTCTGCCATGGCATCGCTGCAGAACAAATCTGGGAAAGATCTGCCTTGGCAACTGTCAGGCTCCAGCTGTGTGATGAGGCTGAGGTCTCCAGGGTGGGGGGCACAGGCTGGGAGAAGGGGCAGCTCCGTAGCCAGGAAAGGGGAACTGGGCCTGGGGCCGGGGTCCCTCCTCTCCAGTTGTCCCAGGTCCCGGGAAGGTGGCGTTGTGACTGCCTGTGCCCAAGCTAACGCATCCTCTGGAGATGCATTATGAATGTAATCGTGTATTAGTGGAATAGTGTATTAGTGAGCAGAGCCCTGGCTCACAGGAGCCAGCCGACTGCCTCGGTCTCTCACCCTGCCTCTGCCCTCGCCCTGCCCCCCCGCTGGTCTCCCTGCTGACCCCCTGCTCCTGCGGCAAGGACCAGTCCAACTGTACGATGCCAGCCTACCCCTCCTGCCGGGACAGCCAGACCTTCAGCACCTTCCTGCTGGACCTCTTCAAGCTCACCATTGGCATGGGCGACCTGGAGATGATCGAGAGTGCCAAGTACCCCGGCGTCTTCATCATCCTGCTGGTCACCTACATCATCCTCACCTTCGTGCTGCTGCTTAACATGCTCATCGCCCTCATGGGCGAGACGGTGGGGCAGGTGTCCAAGGAGAGCAAGCAGATCTGGAAGCTGCAGGTGAGGCGTGGCCCGAGGGCGCTGGCAGGGCCATCACACCAGAGGCTGGCGCCCCACACACACGCCAGGGCCCCCTGTTCCACCTCCAGTGCCACATCCCCAAGCAGAGTAGCTCGTGGCCCTTTCCCCACAGAGGTGCCGGTGGCCTTCATGGGGCTTGAGCCCTCAAGCTGAGACCCATTGCTCTGGGCCTCTCCTCCTGCCTGTTAAGAGTCCACAGCCTGCACGCTAGGGCTCAGCTGTAGTGTAGAAGGGGCTCTGGCACTTTACCGCCACATCCCTTCCCCTTGCTCAGGGCTGGATGTGGAAAGGCCTGTCTGCGTCCAGCTAGTCCATGACCCCCACCTAGCCAGTGTGGCCTCTGGCCATGCTCTAGGCTAGGGCCCAGCTCCCATGGAAAACTAGCTAGGGTAGGGTGCCCAGCCCCCAAGGGAGAACTGCTTTGGGTCCGGTGGTGCCTACTGAGCTGCTCCCATCTGCAGTGGGCCACCACCATCCTGGATATTGAGAGGTCCTTCCCAGTGTTCCTGAGGAAAGCCTTCCGCTCGGGGGAGATGGTCACAGTGGGGAAGGGCATCGACGGGACGCCGGACCGGAGGTGGTGTTTCAGGTAAGCCTTGGGGGCCACTGCTCAGTACCTCGTGGGATTGCTGGGCCTGTGGGCAGCTCCAGGGAGGTAGACGGGACACCCCGAGTCTGCTCTAGTGTTTCTCTAGGAGTGCGTTATCTCCCACAGGGTCGACGAGGTGAACTGGTCACACTGGAATCAGAACCTGGGCATCATCAATGAGGACCCAGGCAAGAACGAGACCTACCAGTACTACGGCTTCTCCCACACGGTGGGCCGGCTGCGGAGAGGTGAGAGTACTGCTCAGTGCCTGCGGTCACCCCAGGGCTCCCTTGGCTGGACAAGGGGGTGGGAAGGAGAACGTGACTCCTGGAGTCCCCCTCCCTGCCAGGGGCTCAGTTGCCCCGACTGCTTCTGCAACGGATGTCTGTGCGCGATGCTCAGAGCTGTGGGGTGGGAGCTATGAGTCTCCCTGCTCCATGCCCCCCCTGCCCCTTTTGCAGATCGCTGGTCAACTGTGGTGCCCCGCGTGGTGGAGCTGAACAAGAACTGCCAGCCAGACGAGGTGGTGGTGCCGTTGGAGGGCATGGGGGCATCCAACCAACACGACCGGAGGCCGGGACACCTGAACAGTCGGAAAGAAGAGTGCCACATCTAACGCAGGCCACGCGTGCAGGGGAAGCCTGCCTCCACCTCTGCCTCCTGGGAGCTGCGGGTGCCCACGCGGCCTGGCTCCCCTTTGGGCAGCACAACTGATTTGCACAGCAGTCCGGCAGGGACCAAGCAGCGAGGGGGCTTCTGAAACACCCACCCTGCACCCCGTGCCCCCACACTAAGGCAGCTGAGCCCCAGCATCTCCCAGAGCCCTGGGCATGGACCCAAGGCAAGGACAACGGGCTTTTCTGGCCGGGGCCATGGGTTCCTCAGCCAGCCGGGCTGCTACAGCAGCAACAACAGAAGTGAGTCTGACCTCAGGACCCACAGTCCTGCCCACCTGTGCCCACCGACCCAGGACACCTTGGAGAGCAGAGCTGGGGTGAGGCTATGGCCTCTGATCAACAGAGGGGCCTGTCCGACAATGCATCTCTGAGGGCCTGTGTCCTCTTTAGAGTTAACCATTTGGCCCAAGGAGAGCCAAGACCCACAGCTGTGTAGAACCCGGCACCTGCCCGCTGGGACGCAATGGCTGCACGAGCTCC
>NW_005841833.1:5376598-5379661 GCF_000455745.1 Alligator sinensis | reverse complement strand
TGGGCATTCAGCGGGCTCGTGGATGCCAGCACGGCTGGGCCAGGGGCTGCAGCGTCCAGCTGACAACTAGCGAACGCATCTGCACTCAAGCCAAACCCTCACTGTCTGCGAAGGCCGGCACCAGCAGACCTGAGCCCTGGGCACTCCTGGAAAACTCGTGTGGATTGTGCCCAGCTGGTGCTGGGGGCCTGGATACTCCCAGGATAGCCTGCAGATCACAGCCCATTCCGGATGGTGCCTGGGGACCTGACCGGTAAGACCCACAGCACTATGCTGCTGATTTTGAGGCTCTCCACCTGCTTGTGGAGGGCACAAGCCAGTGAACCAGCTGTGCCAGGCCCCGATTCAGCCTCCCACTGTCCCAAGCAGCTTTCGCCCCTCCACCCCAGGGCTCTCCAGTTGGAGGGACCAGTCTGTCCAATGCAGACTCAGTCATCTCACTCCCGTGCTGCTGTTGCACGTTGCCAGCTCTCAGCACAGTCCTGTCGTGTCGTGTCCATCTCCCACCACTCTGTCTCAAATCAGGAACAGTTCCTGTCGCTCATTCCCCGCCACCTTGGGCTCTGCCGTGCAACACGGCTGCAGCTTGCTGCCTCCAGCAATTTGCTGCCCCTTTCCCCACTATGACATGGCATCACAGGGCACTGCCAAGGGTCTCAACGCCCCCCATTCTCTGCCACCTCATTGATTCCTGATGAGGGGAGGCCATCCAGGTTTGCACACTGCAGCAGTGGGATCTCAGGGCAAGCAGCTGCTGCTACATCTCCTCCCAAGCCCCGCTGCTCCCAGGAACTGCTTGCTGGGAGCAGGGACACATCAGCCCCTTTCCTTGTGAGCAGATGGCTGTTTATGGCTTTGTAATCATACAGAAGGCTCCTGCAACCCAGTCTCATCCTGCTGTGACAAGGGGCTCCCCACACACAATTCCCACTGTCACTCAGTCAGTGACAGGGCGTTACCTCCACTGCGTGTCTGGATGGTTCCCTGCACCAACAAAGGGCTTTGGAACTGGCCCACAGGCCTGCAATGGAGCAAATGCTGGGGCAGACCCATACATGTGTGCAGAGAGCTGCTCATGAGAACTTGCACCATGTTGCTTCTCTCCCGGGGTCCTCGTGTCTGCCCGTGCTTGTGCATGTTCCTGAGGGGCTGCAGTCCTGTGCAAGGCACCACATGGATGGGCCAAGTCCCTCAGCCAGCAGTAGCCCAGCAAGTCTTGCGCTCGGCCCCGGCCAGTACTGTCTGTTCTGTGGAAATCACAAATCCTCTCACCCAACCCCAGGAGTGACTGTCACTGCTGCCCCTTTCCTGAATCCTTTACAGCTCCCCATGCAGGACTGTTCTGTACCGTGTGTTCCTCAGGGATTCATCCAACCCAGTTGAAAAGGTCTCACAGGGTGTTGGTCAGTAGTAGCAGCAGCAGCATTATTTCCAGGACAAGTGGCTCCCCTAACCCCTAGGCCAAGTCCTAGCCATAGCTCAGAGAGCGTGAGAGAGATGCGAGGCATGTGTTTTACAAAGGCTGCTAGCACGAGCTGGATACTCCGGGCAGCAGCAGCAAGAGACCAGTGGTCGGCAGCACTGCCCTGCAGATGATGTCTATGACACTGCAATAAGTACAGAAGGAACCAGGGAGTTTATTGCTCCCCTGCAAAGCTTTTAGGAAGCTGCTTTGCTTTCCCTAAACCCTGTTGGCCCTGAGCACAGTCACCTGGAGACAACACTGCCCCAGCCCGAGGGAGGCTGTGCGAAGGGAGCCGGGACAATCAAAGCCTTACCCATTACGTACCCAAAGGCCAGTGGTGATGCCACATGTTTTGCACAACATTTGTACACACCTATTTATTTAGTAATAAAACCAACCTGCAAACTCCACTGCCCTGGGCCTTGTCTCTTTTTTTTTTTCCCCCCCTGCTGTTCCCAGTCCTAAGGAAGCAGAAGTCCACCATTGGCTCTGGGACCAGCTGCAGAAATGGGTAGAACGATGGGTAAATGCACAGGCTCCGTGTCCAGGAGATGGGCTGAAACTTCTGCCAAGGAGGACGGCATGGAGCCCAACTCTGGACCCACATCTGGGTGAAAGGGTGGCTGGTACAGCTATGGGCTTGGTATCTTGCATCCAACAGACACTTTTCGCAGGTACAAAAAGTGTTTTTGTACCTGCTATTAAAAAGGTAGCTCCAGGAAGATCCCCCCACCTCCTTAGCCTGCTGGCAGAGGGGGAAGGAGAGGTAAGTTCCAGCACTCCCACTGGGGAAGGTTCAAGCCCACGTCTGACTTCCCATCCCCAGGCGAAGATGAATGCAGGGGAGGAATGACTCTCCTTGGCTTTCTCAACTCTCTCAACAGTGTTACTAGTGACAGCACGCCAGCCTGGCTTCACTTCCTCTTGGATCATCAGAAAGGAAGTGATGAGAGTCCCTGTGGGAATTCAGACCTCATGTTTCTTTAGAAGATGTTGCAGAAGATAAAAGACGGTTCTAGAAAGAGCAAGAGTCTTATCCAGCGAGGAACAGGAACTTTATTTAATTCTACTTCATGCAGAAGCATGAAAGAACCCCCAGTTTAACTTTGGCAAATTATCACAACAACAGAACAAAAAAATATCAAGCAGTCTACACAGAATGGTGAAAACGCCAAGGGCAACAGGACCCCACAGCTTTACTGCAGAGTACGTGCGTTTGGGAGCTTCGCTTTGGCTACGTCACCTGTAACCACGTAATTAAATAAAGCTAGTCTTTCAAATCACTTCTTCACTTCTCCAAGGTCCTCAATGCTGTCATCATCCACCTAAGACAAAGGAAGCATTTTAAGTAGCAGGAAAGCACATCATCTGCTTTCTACCCAAGTAACTGAAGATGAGCTCCTTTCCCGATAGGCAGCGTGTCATATATAGGGCATGACCTTACAGATCACTTAGGGGGAGACTGGCATTTAATGAGCAGAATGAAAGAAACCAGGGAGATGTTTAGATCTATCCAGGTACTGGAGTGACCCTCATCCCTGCAGTTTCCAAAGGACTTTGTTACCAAATTATGAAGCGCTGGTGTTTTTGGGGGGGGG
>NW_005841833.1:5367916-5376458 GCF_000455745.1 Alligator sinensis | reverse complement strand
GGGGGTTGGATGCTGGGGGAGATTCTTAGGTTTCATGCGTCTATGAAGGATTACAATGAATGTAGAAGTGGTCTCTCAGTCTCCACCGCGGGCTCTTACTTTGATATCAGACATTTCTGTGGCTAAGCGGGGATGGTAAACAATTTTCAGACTCATATATCAAAGTCATGGGCTGCAGCCTCACAGCTACAGAATGGAAGACTAGGATCTGGATTTAAAAAAAAGAAAAGAAAAGAAAAATGATAAACCAAGATCCTTGTTTACCTCAGCCCACTTCTCCTGTATTACATCAATAATGTCATCTGTAAAGTCTCCTTGAATGATGATTTCATCCTCTCCTGTTACTGAGGCACCACAGGAGAATTTTTGAGCAAAAAACCGTTGTGCTTCCTTAAGATCGATTTCTGTTTACATAAGAAAGTTGGCAGAAATAAGAGTCAGCATCATACACATTTCTTCTCAAGCTTAACCCCCAAAATATAAACCCTGCTTTAATTATGGAAGCAACAGGGGCAGCTCTGGAGTTAACCTGCATCACCACTTCTAGTCAAAGCAGAGCCACACTCCGTCACCCATATATAAGATCATTTATTCCCAAATTTGGCCTAGCTCTTCACGGGACACCTATTTTAAAATGCAACATTTCTTCAGGTGGCCCCAAGATGTTCCTATTTTGGGGACGTACCAGTTGTGTGTGGTGGCAAAGAATTCATTTCTAAGAAGTTTAGTTACCATGGAGTCACCTTCACTTAAACTGACCCCTCATAAACCAAGTTATTTAACAAGAAGGGAGCCACATTGAGTTTACTAAAGTGCATCAAGGAGAAGCTGAATCCTTGTTTCTATCAGCTTTTTAAAGACAATCACAAAGAAAATAAGGACTTTTAAAACAGACAAAGGTTATCTCAGGAAGAAAGAAACTGTTATACAGACTAAAGTTATACCAAGAGAAGGGAGAATGTTTTAATTAAAGTTATTATTAACAACACGCTTTATTCTGCTAAGATTTTGTAATTGTACATTAGACCCTGTTTGCAAACAGCTGCAGGCTATAAGACTTGTTAGTTCCCTTTACACTAAGTCTTTTCTATAGCATACAAATGCTCATAGCACTTAGATCAAAATCAACATAAAAGGTAACAGGACAGGTCTAGGCAAATGTTGCTGTTCAGGCATTGTAGATAAAAGAGAATATTTGGCTTGCAGTTGATGTTTAAGGAGGGCTGCGATGAAGCAGAGACGAGAGGAGAACAAAAACAGCAGTACAGAAAGAGGTGGTACCAAGCGGGGAAGGAGAAAATGGCTTAGCTGTTACCCATCTCTTCCCTTACATCATTAACTCACCAAGCATGAAGAACCGAGTTAATCTAAGCAAACAGCAAAGCCAGCAGCACTGGAAGTGTCCAGCTGGCAAAAATCAACTCACCAAAAGTTGCAAGGCCGCACACTCTCGTGACATATTTTTTCTTTGCTCTTGGAATTTTTGCTATTGTCACTTTCTGTGGCACAGTCTTCTTCTTCTGCTTTATCTGACCTCTGCCACCTTTGAGATCACACAGAGTTAGGTCAGTATCTACAGAATGCTCTACGTGCATTAAAAACAATAGGCGTTTGAGATGCCATTTTTCTTCCCACATGGGAGCTGAAAGAATTTGCCTCCCTTCGCTTGAATTTGTAAATCTACATTCATTGTGTATGTGTGCGTAGTATGACACCCGATGGGCAACTCTTAACCCTGCAATATTATAAGAAACAGTAATATATACATGGCAACAAGGCTGTAGCTTTAATTTTAATTTTTTATTTCTACTCAGAGCAGTGCAGTGGCTGAAATATATTAGATTTGAGAAGTAATTTGCAGTGTTCCTAACAATGGGATTTGAGCAGACTTCTACCACCATTACTCAGTTTTTTAAATGCTGTGAATTACAGGCACATATAGTCACTTGGAACGTTACACGTTCCCAATAAAGGGAAGACTAACTTTAACCAGGTCCATTAAGTAGTAGTTTAAATCAGAAACAAATCTCCATGGTAAACTTTCTGTGGACTCTGCATCCCTAGGCTTTCCCTCTAACATAAGGGTGGGCAATTATTTTGGGCAGAGGGCCGCTTACTGAGTTTTGGCAAGCCATCAAAGGCCGCATGACAGGCAGCCCCGGGCAAACAAATATTAATTTTCTAAATTTTTTAGGGGCCCCATGGGCCTGGTGGGCTGCATCCAGCCCCTGGGCCACATTTTGCCCACCCCTGCTCTAACAGATGTCTTGTTCCCCCTGTGGCAAGGCACCGTAATAGTACTGGCTGCAAGCAGGTACTCCTGATAGCTGCTGGCCCGTCTGCTCTGGTGAGAAAACTAGTGGAAAAAACCAAAGTTAACTACACCAATGTAAGCGTGCATTTGTCCAGGCATCAGGTCCATGTTTCTGTGCAGGATTCTAGTACCCGATGCCAATCCAAATTAGCGAGAGCATTGCATCTCTTCAAAACTGACCCCAGTTACCAGTCAGCTGAACTTTTACAGGCTTCTACAACTTATTTGCCGTTTGTTTTTACGTCAGACCTGAGCCATCAGGCATTAACTGCTGAGCAATGCACACAAGATGTCCACACAGCCCATCAGGACTCCTGGGGCCAGATTACGATCTCACCCAATGCCGTGCGACTGCCCAACCACGAATGAGTTATTCTGCTTGACACCAGCGTAATCAGGTTCAGTCAGACTCTCAAAGCCAAGGTAGCTACAGTCTTTGGAGTCCAGGAGTTCTCCCGCCCAGAGAAGGTGAGGCTTAGAAGAGGGTTTTTGTTATCAAAACCTGTGGGGTTTAGAGAGGGAGGGAGACTAACAGGTTTTACACCCAGCCCTGCTCTCTTCAGCGGTGACAAAAACCACCCTGGTTTGGAAGCGTCTCTGAAGCTTTTTCCCCTCAAAGGCTCACACGTTAGCTCTTTTTTTCTTTAACTCCAAGCTCTCTGGGCCAGAGCTTGCCAACCACTTACATTGTGCTTAGCACTGCACAACAGAGGAGCAGCCGTCCTGACTGGGGTCCTCGGGATGTTACCATATAAGTGACTAATAACTAGCCAGGTGTCACGCATTGGGGGGGTTTCTTTTGCTTCTTCCTCTGTTTTTCTGGTTCTTTTTGGTCCCCCTAACTCCCAGTAACAATTCTTACTGCCCGACCTACCCAAGCTCAATCATCCCAATTCCTTGCAAAATTTCAAATTCTAGAAGAAAAGAACTAAGCATTTTAAAACACTCACACTGGAAAATAAGACTGGATTGCAATATGGCCCTATTGTTTGAATGCTCATTTAATACAGGGGGCAGAAGTACTCTGAAATCTGTGGATGAAAAGTCCAGTCTGCATAACGCAAAGGATTGTTTCGCTCCACAAATCCTTCTAAAGAGGCAAACATGACTGGTTACCAAGGCATTAACAGCAGCAAGACAGAGAACTCAACAATACATCTGCAACCACATTCAGCCTTAAAACTGAAGCTTACTGAGCGATTAGCAGTCATTTATGGAGAGCCATAGACATAATGGGCACCTCACAAGCAAATATGTATTCATAACTATTCAGATCTGGCATGGAAAGAATGTTAATTATTTTGGGTAGACAATTCAGATAGATCAGTGTCTAAGTCGCTTGCAAATTCAAGTGTGAAAGATGCCCCTGGGAGCCTGCTATTAGTATTGCCAAAAAAGGACACTGCAGTTAGTGGAAGTAATTCCATTACACGTCAACTAGTCAGGAAGCTAAACAATTCAATGTGCACATATGAATTGTGTGCTGGGATTTTTTTTCCTGCGTGGCACATAGGAGGAGGAAACCAATGCTGGCAGCGTTGCCAACTCCTGAAAGTAGAAGTTTGCCCAGCAAGTCTCAAGAAGGCGGTAGCTGTTGCTAGGCAGACCTTCCACAGTAATCAAAAACTGTCACTAGACAGTTCCCCAAGTATTGTACATGGCAACGGATTTAGGATCCTTAATACATACACTTCATCACTAAGCATCCCATAAAGTTTCTGGGAACAAAACAGCTCAATTGACAACACTGGAGTTTAGCTGTACTCTCCGCAAGAACTTTTCAGCTACTGCCACAGTCCAGCAGAAAGGGAATATTTCAGGACACATTCTTAAAATGCCAGTAGAGAAGGCAACGTATTAAATAACAGTCTTCTCTGAATAAATGTCATAGCACTGGCCTGAATGGTCAGGAAAGCCAGCCTGAGTCTTTTGATATTGTCACTACCTTAATTTTGAGATGCTCAACACTGTGCAGACAATTCTTCTGCTATCCAGTTCCAGGGATTGCAATCTGCTTTGTGCATCTCAGCCCCAGTGAGGTCTGAAAATGGCCAAAGGGTGGGAAGCTCCCAAAAAATCATCCTTGGGTAGACAGAATTCTCCCGACCACATATAAAGCAATACCACAAGCAGCTACTTAGACCTTGCCTCTCTTTTGCTTTTTCTTCTCTTCTTCTTCTCCTGCTGTTCCTTGACCTTCTCCTACCCCAGGTTCTTGTCTAGGGGAATTTTCTTTATAAAAAAAGAAAAAAAAAAAAGAAAAAACCTAAGTTAATAGTGGACCGACACACACCTGAAATTCTGCAACCGCAAGAGGATTGTGTGTCTTGTAAGAAATGTTAATTCCTCTTCTATTAGTTCAGCATCCCCCTCTGTAGACACTGGGGCTATCTGATGCTTTAGATATAATGTGTAAATTATATTCCCAATGTTCAAGACACACCTCAGCTTCAGGATAAATTCACCAATCCAAAAGCCTCTTCATATAGCAGATACACAGCAGTTCACTACTGTCATTCCAAATGCGACCACTTCTTAAACACCCCTTTGTTTCTGTAATCCTGCCTGTTTAGACAGGTTGGATTTCCCATTTTCTACCTAAGGTCATTTAAAGTGGGTTAAATAACCCTTACTGGTTAAAGGGATGTGACCTTAACTGAACAGATGATGAACAGCAATAGGACATTTCTAACCCTTCCGGAGACCACACGAGAGAATTAAAGTACTCCCATCTGTTGCCAAACTAGTATTTGTAAGGTATCCAAAAGGGGTTTTGCAGTCTCCAAAAGAGAGGATCTGTATTTTAGACTTGACGTGATAGAAAGAGATAGGGCAGTGAGGAACGTGCAAGGTTACTGCAGCACAGTTATGCGAATCACAGGAAGGCAGTAAAATATTTAGGGCCAGCAGCAGGCTGTGCCACAGTTTAACAGGATTGTCATTACCCCAACTGGAAAACAAAGAAAGATGTTCTTACCTACTGTAAGCTTTGCAAACTCATCTGGGAAGTTCTTCTCTAACCACTGCCTACATTTAGCCACATCAGGCATGTATTCACAGTACTGGAAAGAAAGGGCACATGCACATGGTGAACCAGGAAACTACAGGATGCAGCACAAACACACGCAGCAGTTCTGTTAGTGGGCAATTTAGCAGCAGGCTCACGGCATGATGCACAGGTAGCATTTTCTCTCACCTGACTGCATGTGGGGATGGGAAACAGAAACAAGCAACACAGGGCTTCTCCAACCCGTTTGGGATGGGGCTTTGTGCTACCTCACAGGAAGCCAGAGAGTTTCTTAGAGACCAAGAGGTCCATTTGCCAGCCAGCTTAGCTGCCTCTCTGCTAACCGATTAAACCTAAAGCAGCGACTAAATCTGTATGGTCTTCAACCAGATACCAGCTGTGGCATGGAAATCAAGAGGAAGTACCGTAGGCAAAGCAGCACTGTCGGGACACCGAGGGGAAAACAAACTCAAACAACGCTGAATGAACTCACCTCCGTTGGCAACGAGCAGACTGGGGAAGGAAGAGAGAGATTGTTAAATTGAAATGTCCTTGCTGGGTATTAAGAACAACCCCCTCATCCTTCTAGTTCGGACAGCTTCTCGCGCCATTACCATGACTTCTTATGCTCGAAAGCAGGGCAGAGAAGGACCTTTACGAGCTAAGATATATAGGCAGAGCATAAGCTTTTGTGAACTCAAGTTCATGTCACCAGGTGCTGTGCTACCTACCCCGTCTTCCGACTTGCGTCAGACTGAACACAACTACCTACCTCTCCCTTCTCACATTACCCACGCTGGGCTGCTAACAAAGCAGAGCACAGGCCTGCGGTAGTGACCGTACCTCGGAAAAGGCAAGTTACCCAAGTTCACGCCCCTCTAAAGTTATCTGAATTACCATCTACTAAGTCACGTCCTGACAAGAATGAGACTCGTATTGCAAGGTGTTCACCAAACCAGCATCAATTTTCACTACCTTTTGCATTCAAGCGGTTACCTTTCCTTGTCGATGGAGCCCAGTAGTAACAGCATAGGGTAAGAGGAGCAAAAAACCAGTGACATAGATGATATAATCTGGGCTCTGCAACGCTTTCCCTATATTGCTCTAATGAAAATGCATTTGCTCAATCTGACGGTCCTAAATTCAGCCTTCAGAGAAACCGACGCGCACTGCTACACGGAGAGCGGCGCGCTGCAAGAAGGGACGGTGAGACCCGGGCAGGTGTCGCCCTCCTTAATTGCACGCTAATATGGTTTTCAGGAACGAGCCTTGCCATGCCGGCTTCTTCACACGCAGGCGGCACCCGAGACTGCTACAACTTCGACGTCTGCGTAAGACTAAGTCGGGACCCGAGTCTTGGCAACCTCACGTTCCTCCGAACGAATTCAGTAGCTCCAACCTCGCTCGTCTGGACTTAGCTTTATACGCACGGTATCCACCTTGAAACCTGGCATGTCACGGGCCTAGCCAGAGCAAGTAACCCAGAAGTGTGAGCACGGGACTCCCCTTCAGGTGCAGAGTCGCAGTGATGTAACTCTGGACTGACCACCTCGCCTGGGCCTTGTACCACGGGGGCCTGGCCCCCTTGTCTGCCACAGGAGGCGCTGGTTATGACCACGCTCCCACCATCACGACCTATGAAACTATGACCTCACTCCCACCATCATGACCTATGAAGCTATGCCGTCACTCCCAGCCCCGTTTCCTCTCTGGCCCTGACGCCCACCCACGGCCCCGGCCCCACGGGCAGCAGCCCACGTGGCGGGGTGCGGCAGAGCTGCCCCCCCCGGACTTGCCTCCGCAGTAGAGGACGCGCAGGGGGCAGTCGGCGTCCACCCGGGCGCTGCTCCGCCGGTCCCCGCGGCCGTCGGGCATCGCGCACTCCGCCACGTCGAGCCCGGCGCGCAGACGGTGCTCACCCGCGCGGCCCCTCAGGCCGCAGTGAGACTGGACTAGGCGGCTGCCTGGACCCCGCCGCACCACATGCGACGTCCCGCGAGAGCAGCGGCCTCTCGCGAGAGCTCGGAGGAGGCCGGGTGACGTCAGCGAGAGGCTTGCTCGGGGAGGCGTTGAGGGCGGTTGGGTGGGTTTGTTTTGAGCCTACGCGGCCGCCGTAGAAGAAAGGCTAAGCGAAGCTAAGCAGGGTCGCAGAGGGCCCTCCCCTGGAGGGGAGACCTCAAGGAGGCCCGGGCACCGCCTGCAGTAAGTGCGGGCGGGGCGACCCTCAGGGCCTCTCGTGCTGCCTGTAGCCTGCCCACGTGCAGCTCCTCCCTGAGAAGCGCCCCACAAGCAAACTCTGGCTGTGCCCATTTTACAGATGGAGACCGAGGCAGGGAATTCCATGCCGCTGCTGAGACCGGGGCATGTTCACCAAGTTAGGTCCAGCTCTGCAAGCGTGTGGGCCTGAGGACAAAGGCAGACAAGTGTCTTTGGCTCAACTGGTACCCGAAAACTTGCAAAGAAGTTTTCCAATTATTTGAGTTGGTCTAATGAGAGATCGGATTGCCCCGAAGAGCCTCGTCTGCCCAGGTCCACAAAGCGCCTGCCCACGGGTTTCAGCAGTCCTTCGTGCTTGTGCGCACGTTGTTCATCACTAAGATTACACTGGACTCCCCTGATTTAATTCACATGGGGCAACTTTTGGAGCTGTTCCTGTTTTCAGGCGGTTCGTATTCGAACAAAGCTTTCCTGGGCCCCATTCCTGAAGTGCGTGCTCGTGGGGAAAATTCTCAATGTAATACTTCAGTTCAGTTACTACAAATGTTTTCTGGCGAGAGAGAGCGCGCAAATGTAGCCATCAGTTTTACAGGAACAAAACCCAATAGTTAGACGGCTGCACAACAGGCGGCTCCATCTTTCTGTGCACTAAACACACCAGCCCCCCTCCTGCTCCGGCTCCGGCTCCGGCTCCCCCGGCGCCGCAAGGACCAGGGCACACGGGCTCCTCGCGTCTGCGCAGGCGCGGGCCGCTGACACTCGGAAGCGCGCTCCGTGCGCCGGGCCGTTCTGAGCCTCGCGGCACCCCGTCGCCCGGGTCCTGCCCGCTACGGCAGAGCGGCGGGGTCACACTTGTGCCGTTCGCCTCGCCTCGCCTCACGAGCCCGCGGGAGCGGGGAGCCCGCAGCCATGCCCCGCTATGCCCAGCTGGTCATGGGCCCGGCGGGCAGCGGCAAGGTAGGTGGGGCCGGCCCCGCGGGTGGGGGCGTTTGGGTGTGATGGGG
>NW_005841833.1:5366929-5367373 GCF_000455745.1 Alligator sinensis | reverse complement strand
TGGGTGCCTGGGGGAGGAAGTGTGGGGTGTCTGGGGTGGGGAATGGGGCAGTGAGGAAGGGGTGAGGGCCTCTGGCAGGCCTTCGCTGCCACGCGGGGGGCCGCACCAGCGGTGAGCAGAGCAGAGCAAGGAGTCGGCTCTCGTCCAGAGAACCCCTTGAGTCAGGCTGGCGAGCTCCTTCCTTCTGCAGAGCCTGGAGGGCAGTGCAGGGGCAGCACCAGCCCCACTACCCAGCAGCAGGAGCAGGGCATGGAGGGGAAGCAAGCACTGGTCACTGGTTGCTGCCAGGACACCAGACGTGGGGCCTGGGCATGGTCATCGCTGTCCTGCGCTTCGCCATCATGCTCTTGCCTCCTGTCTTGGGTGCCACAGCAGTTCATGACTTTCCCCCGCAGAGCACATACTGTTCGACCATGGTCCAGCACTGCGAAGCCTTGAACCGCT
>NW_005841833.1:5339809-5366907 GCF_000455745.1 Alligator sinensis | reverse complement strand
CAGAATACTTCAACTATCCCGTCATGGCAGGTGAGCTGTGCGTGCCGCGTGTCTTTCCTCCGTTCTCAGCAGCACCAAAAACAATCAAGACTCACTGATTCCTTCTTCGCTAGAACTGAGTTCTTGCACCTTTTAATGAGGCATAAGTCCCATTCAGTGCCCTGAATTTGCTTTATATAAGAACATAAGAATTACCATTTACTGGGTCAGACCGTAGGTCCATCCTGCCCAGTATGTGTGTCACGCAGTGCAGGATGGATGCTGAAAGGGAGCGTGAACGCCTGTTCTAGTTTGATATCGCCTTCCAGATTCTAAATCGGTTTTAATTTAAGTGTACTTTCTCAGGGGGGTGTGCATGTACATACTTAAAGATACAGAGGCATCATTTGCAAGACTAGCTTTCCTGATGAGCCTGCGCAGCAGTTAATGAGCTTCTTGGAAATAATTGGTTTTCTATGTTTTCCTGGTGTATTCAGTGAGCTCCTGGTGGGGTTTTCCATGTGCTAGCACAGGGGAAAGCATTTGGGGAAAAAAAGTGGTGTTTTAAAATCAGAAACATATGTAGGGTGACTGGGGGAGGAGGGGGTAGTTATAGTGTCCCAAACTACTTTTAACTCAGGTTTTTAAAAACAATGAGATCTGGAGTTCATTTTAAGAATTGCATGTGTTGTAGTAACTTACCTTGGAATATGCATTTAGTGTAGTAAGCATACAGAAAGCCTTGATGCATAGCTCTTGTTCCAGATATCCGAGAGCTGATCGAAGTGGATGATGTTATGGAAGACGACTCTCTAAGGTTTGGTCCAAATGGAGGGTTAGTGTTTTGCATGGAATATTTTGCCAATAACTTTGACTGGCTGGAGGAATCCCTTGGACACGTAGAGGATGACTATATACTCTTTGACTGCCCAGGTAAGCTAACATTTTGCTTATGTGATACGTAATTCGTGACATGTATTTTTGTCCTCTACATTAGAGTTACATTCCTGCATTTTAATGACTGTGTGTCCTAGGTCAGATTGAGCTCTATACTCACTTGCCAGTGATGAAACAGCTGGTGGAGCAGCTGCAGCAGTGGGAATTCCGTGTCTGTGGAGTTTTTCTTGTTGATTCCCAATTTATGGTGGAATCGTTTAAGGTATTGGCTTCAAATCTATAGTAAACATTGGGAGAAAAGCCCTACTATAATAATAAAAGACCATGAAATCTGAGGGAATGACTTGCCATGTTGCAAAGCAATCTGAAATCTCTTCAGTCAGAAAAAAACTGTGTGTTTCTGCTTTGTTAATGTCCTGTGCCTGGAATATTGTGGGTGTCTGGGAACTGTCTTTCAGGGTGGGGGTGCGGGGGTGCTAATCCCCCATCTCAAACTGACTTGCCATGTGGCCTTAAGTCAGTCACTTTCCTTCTGTAACCTGAAGAAAATTAGTGCTCAAAAAGTCCAGAGAGAGAGAGCTTTGTATGGAGAACTTCAGATGTATTAGGCTCCCATTAGAGGCTGATTCATGTGGATGGTCCTGGGAGATGCCTCCCTCTCCCAGTAAAGACACTCATCTTACTGGGCTTTATGCCTGGATGCTGATTCTCCTGCTGTGTTCCATATGATAGTTTATTGCCCGTCCACTAAAGTTTCCTGCATGTATGTATGTCAGCCTGGGTATGTAGGAAAAGATTAGAAAGAAAAGCAATTATGGGGAAGGAGGTTAAAATGCAATACCGAAAAAGGGAGGAAGGAAAATGGGTGTAGGAAGAATGAACGAAAAGAAGAAACAACCCTTGTAGGATATTCTGAGGAGCAAATTGTAGTCGTTTTACATGTGGGACTTTGACATGCAGATGTCTTCATTCTGGCTAATAGATGCCTTCTATGTTTTAAATCTGTTGGTTATTAGTTGCATGTGAGAACAAGATCCTCACCACAGTGCTTGCTTGGTGCTTTTCGAACCCCTCAGTTATTGCTGCATGCTAAATTTGAGTTGGTCTGTCTCTAAATGAGGCATTCTTCATTTTTTCTTTTAAGTTTATCTCTGGTGTCCTGGCAGCCCTCAGTGCAATGATATCGTTGGAGATTCCACAAGTCAACATCATGACCAAAATGGATTTGCTAAGCAAGAAAGCTAAGAAAGAAATTGAAAAGTAAGTTCTGAGGATTTTGTCCTCTGTTTTGATGTCTTGAGACAATGTCTTCCCACCATTAATATCCACCTTCCTGGGATGCTGTGTGGGGAGTAGGTATTTTAGATTGAACCTTGTATTTAAATGGCTGTGACACTGTAAAACAGTCTCACAACATTCTGAGATTTAACTTCTGGTATATACATGCATGTGTTGTTCTATAGAGAACTGCCTTGGCAAACAGTAAGATCATTCTGAATTGAGCTTCTCTAGTTCAAAGCAAAGCTAGAGGTCATTCTTCTGTGCTATTTTGATACGGCTGACGGTACAGTCCTTAGGTTTATATGCCAATGATCGTTTTTAAGCTAAAATCACGAGAGAGAGACTTCTCTCCCAGTTCTCTACAAAATTATTTAAAATCATAATCTAAGCTATGAAAAAGGAGGAAATGGGAAAACAATCAGCAGTCTCTTCCCAGAAATCATAATCTAAACTAATTGTGTGTGTGTGAAAATCTTTTCTTTTCTCTTTTTTTAAATAACGGTGGCAGGTAAGTTTTCTTGCTAAAATTAATGTCATTAACATTTCCAAAACATAAACAGTGGTGGCAGTTTTTTGAAAGAACCTCAAATTATTTGGAGTCCTTGACAGATATTCTTGTTAATGTCGGTACTTGTTTCAGGTACTTGGATCCAGATATGTATCCTCTGATTGAAGATTCCACAAATATACTAAAAAGCAAAATGTTCAAGAAACTGACTACAGCCATATGTGGATTGGTAAGCACAAGGGGCTCTCTCAGTCCTAACTGGGACAAACAGACTTCTTCAGTAGTGAAGGGCTGAAAATTATAACCCATGTTATACAACCCCTTGTCTCCCTGCAGATAATGTACAGTATTCAGAACGTCTGTCTTGGTCTTTCTCTAAAATGATGTATTAGCACATCAAATGTATTAGTATTGCTGGGCTCTAGAGGATTCTCAAATTCTTGAATAAAAATAGCAAGTTGAATTTTCTTGCATGTTTCCATTCAGCCCCAGAGTTTCCATCCAGTATGTGGTAACCAATTCAATGTGAATGTGGTTGTGTCAGGGATCCTCATTTCTTAAACAATTCTGAGAGGCAGTATGGTATTGTAGATGGAAAAGAGGGCTGGCAGCTCAGGAGCTCCTGAACTTTCACCTTGAATCTGCCACTGATTTGCTACGTGGCTTTGAATCTTGTTTCCATGCCCAGTAAGGTTGTTGCGTTAGCATCCCCACCTAAGAGAGGTGCGCATGGATCAAATAACATTTAGTTGTTCTTGACTGTTCTGTTAAGGGAATAATCAATTCATCACATCCTCTACTAACCACACGTTTGAAATCCTTCCTCTAGATTGATGACTACAGCATGGTCCGATTCTTACCTTATGACCGCTCTGATGAGGAAAGCATAAATATAGTGCTGCAGCACATAGACTTTACTATTCAGTATGGGGAAGATCTAGAATTCAAAGAGCCAAAGGTAAAGGACATCTGTTTCTTAAGATCTGAAATTTAAAAACATGCCTTTTTAAATGCATTTAAAAGGCATTGGTGTTATTTTAAAACCTGGCTCCTGATGGTGGCAAGAAGGGGTGAGGAAATAGAGGAAAAGTTGGCCAGTATTTTTCAGCACTGGGTAGGGAAGAATGTAGTCACTTAACCATAACGTTTGGTCTCTGGAACACTTGTGGATATAAATACGTTCTTTTTGACACCATTCTGCAGATCTGAAAACTGCATTGTACTGGGCTTGAAAGTTCACAGAATAATGTTTAAGCCAGAAGAGGGAAGAAGCCATTAGGTTCATGTACTTTGATTCATAGAAGTTTGGGTCAGAAGGGACCCCTCAGTAGATCATCGTGTCCGACCCCCCCCCCCCCCCGAAAAGAAGAGCTCTGGGGTTAGATGACCCCGGCCAGGTGCATGTCTAGCCTCCTCTTAAAGACCACCAAGGTAGGGGAGAGCACCACTTCCCTTGGAAGCCCAATCCAGATTCTGGCAACCGTTACCATAAAGAAGTTCTTCCTGATGTCCGACCTAAATCTGCTCTCCGTCAGTTTGTGGCCATTGTTCCTGATTGCCTGCATGACTCTGGTCAAACAACCTTGCCCTATCATTTCTGCCACAAGTCCAACAAGTTCTGTCTGAGATGTTGAATAAGAAGAACCAGGTACGAAACACAGTAAGGGATGCGTCTTAGACTCAGCCCAGAGCCATATCTAGTTGCATTGTTATTCAGAACAAATACTTCCTACCACCTTATTCCACTCAAAAAACCCCAACATTTGCTCTGCACTCTTTGAATACATAGAATCCCTGAATTTAGATTTGGATCCATGGTAACTAGCAGCAAGGTGTTTCTAGGTTGACTGTTGAAACCAAATTGCTTTTCAGCGCTCCTTATAATGTGTGGGTGTGGAACTGTGTTAGCGCATTCATTCCTACTGCAGGAAAAATGTCATGGAACAGAGGATTTACTGCAGCGACAGAAGGAAATGGAACTGAATGCTAACTTCTTTATTTCCTTTCTGGCAGGATTGTGAAGAAGTTAAATCTTCTCTTGTTGATGAATATTTTCAAGATCAAGTGGACGAGTAGAGAGAGTGCATTTGAAAAGAGGAGTTGAATAGCCTGGTTGTAAAATATAAGTTAAAAATATATCTCAGAATATATTTGTAAGACTATTTTTTAAATATATAAATATGTAGTGGAAAACTTTTGTAAATCTGCTGGAAATTAATCCTTTATCTTCCACATCATTACATCAATAAGTAGTTTTCATTTTTGCATGTACATATTTTTGGCATAAATAGCATTCTTACAGAATATTGAATTGTTTGAAAAGTATAGTGGTTGTAAAGGAGCACTGTCAAAATAAAAAACATAGACTTTTTTTAATAGCTTCTATCAAGCCAACTAATTACTTGTACCAAGGGATGAAAAAATATAATTGGTTTAACCATTTCTGCCTTTGGTTCAATGCTTGTATTTCACTACATTTAGACAACTTAAAATGGAGTTCTCTCTCTCAGTCTTCAGCTTGTCGTAAATCAGTTGAGTGCTCTTGGGTTGCAGTTTAGGGAAGCGTTTAATTCCCCATTAACATTTTTTAAATATTGAAGCTAATAGGAGTCTGGTGATCAATCTATCTTGCATGAATAGATGCAACTCTGTTGAAGTCAACACTGCTGTCCCTGGTTATACCAGGTGCCAGTTGGTCCATGGAATATTATTAATTCATCACCAGTTTTATTTTTTTTAAACAATCTACATTTTAGATTTAGGCAGCTTGACAGTGTTCCTCTATCTTCCAGATGTTCTGAAATTCCCTAATTAATGGTAAGTTCTCTGCAAGGGAAATCTGGCTTAAAAAGTTGACTTGATATTTTAAATTTATGGAGCCATTCCGAAAGTTGCAAGCAGTATTTCCTGCAGGAAACCGTAGTGTTCTGTAAAATATGTAGATGTGCAAAAAGATTTTTTTGGGGTGTCCTAAATTTCATTCCTTGAATAATGATACTGTTGTGTACAATATATAGTTTGTACAGGAAAAATAGTGATAGCTCTTTCTCCTTTTAACTACCTCTTTTGTAAGACTACGGCTGTTCATGTTCAGATTTCAATTTTCTGCACATTTTAACACAGCTATAAGTCTTGTCTGGTATGTTTTTAGGGATACTATTACGTTATTTAGGCTTCACACTTTTTACTTGGGGTGTAACATTAGAGCTTCAGATCACATCACTGATTGCTGGATCACAGTCAGGTTTCCCCCTGCCTTCAAACCCTTTGTACAGCTGGGCCCCGTGCACTGTGTAGAGACCAGCAGGTGAGAGACAGGGATGCTTGTTTGGAAAGACTTGCATAACTCATTTGTGGCTCTCCCACTTGTGAGTAATTCAGTCACCTCAGATTCATGTCGATCATCTTTTGTGTGGGTGGGGACCAACCTTTGTGATACATCTGCCAAAAAGTGAGCTCTGCATCCTCCCTGGATGCCGCCCCAATCCCTTTCCCTTGTCTGACCTGTTGCTCTGCTTTCTGCTCCCTGCCCCATCTGCCACTGTGTTCCCTGCTTCCTCCCTGATCTGTTGCGTGCCACAGACAGTGGCTCCCATGCCATTTGTGGTACATGCTGCAGGTTGGGCACCCCTGCTTTATATCATCCCAATGCATTGCACTTCACTAAGGGAGGTTGTAGGAAGAAGGCTAGAATTGCATGTTTGATTCTGTATATAATATGAGGCGCTAGATAAAATCAGCTACGCCAATGTCAGGTGCATTAGGGAGAGGAGGGAAAGAACTGGATAGGACAGCTGCTAAGGAAGGACAGTGGGTGTTCATAATGGAAGTTGTGCTGTGAAGCTTGGTGGACCAGCTTTTCACCCTTATTTTCAGACTTCGGGGGCATATCTTAACAGTGGACGAGGAATAGAGTAGCAGTTGGTGTTTGTTTAAAATCCATACAGGGGCCCTTTATAAGTCACTTTTAAATTGCTTAATCCAGTCAGTGACCTATTCTATGTATGTAGCGGTCCTTCTAACATGTTCCCTCATGCATTAAGGATCAGACTAATCCTTAGAGGACTATGGATCTCAGTGCGTATGCTACTTGAATAGGAGCTGCTGAATTTAGCTGTATGTAATGCTAACATTAATGATTAAGTACATAAGAGCTGCGAACGATGGGTCAGACCATAGGTCTGTCTTGCCCAGTCTCCTGTGCTGCACGGGGGCAGAGAGTGGGTGCTGGAAGAGAGACTGAACTGGGTCTGACCCAGGTTTTTTCCTCTGTTCCTCTCTTGCAATCTCCAGCACTGAAGACCCAGAAAGGTCTGCTTAGAGGCCATGCCCCTCGCTGCTGTGCGCAACAGTGGCAGTGCCCCTTCCTTTGAAGCATGTGTCCAGTTCCTTCTTGAATCCAGCTAGGCTATCACCTTCCACATCTGGTGGCCGTGAGCTCCACGCCTCAATTCCACGCTGTGTAAAAAAGAATATCTGTGTGCTCGTTTTAAACCGACTTCCACCTCGTTTCATGTTGTGACTCTCCCCCCCCCCATCTTGTCAGGTGATGGAGTCTGATAAATCCCTATTCACTTCCTCTTCTCCATGTGGTAGTTTGTAAACCCTTCTCCTGGCCCCCCTCAAGCCTCTTTCCTAAGTGGAGCAGGCCTGGCCTCAAAGGCAGCCCCTCCATTTCTGCTCGTTATCCTTGTTGTCCTTCTCTAGTTCTTCCTAGGGTTGCCAACCCTGCAGGATTGCCCTGGAGTCTCCAGGAATTAGATACAAATCTCCAGGAGACAAACTGCTGAGAGTCAGCCAGGAGATAAATGATAAGGCATTCATTAAAATAAACAGTAAATGTTAAATTTGAATTATACAGCAGTCCAACGGGTTTTTTAAAAATGTAATATAAATGTGCATTTGCCTTCTCAATATAAAATTTATGCACCGTAAATGCAAGGACACGGGCATGTCCATGTTGCGGGTGCTTTGGTGTGCTGATAACTTCCCGGGATGGATTCGGACACAGTTGCAACCCTTAGTTTCCTTTCTGGCAGGAACGTGAAGAAGTTAAATCTCCGCTCGTCGATGAATATTTTCTTCCCCCTCCTGTTGGAGGCGCGGGCACCAGAGCCGGGGCTGCCTTCAGGGCGGCAGCGTGGTGCTGTCTAGAAACACAAACTAAACCACTGTTTCTGCGTGGACGCATCCCAGGCGCAGCACCCACTCCAGGCCAGGCTAACAGCCCGTCTGCTTCCTGGTCTCACCCAGACTTTTTTTTTAATATAATTATTATTAAACTATATTTCTAGATGTGGAAGATGAGGGCTCTCTCTACATCAGGCTCGTCGCTGTGGCTGTGGAGAGCCAGGGACCCTGCTCGTCTCCTTTCTGCTCAACCTCCCCAGCCTTCGCTGGTCTCCCCCACGCGCCGGGTCCCGCGCTCCTGGGCTGGCTCCGCCCACGGGGCGGGGCTTGCATCCGCCCTCGCCCTTCCGGGGCGGGGCCGGAAGCGGCCGCCCTCCAGGCGCGGCACTTCCTGCTTCCGAGCGCCGCGTCCCCGCCCCCAGCCTCTGCCTCTCTCCGCAGGCCTACCACTCCACGCTGATGGACCCGGACACCAAGATGGTGGGCAACATGGCCCTGCTGCCCATCCGCAGCCAGTTCAAGGGACCGGCGCCCCGGGAAAGTAGGTGTCCGGCCTGCTCGGGTTGGCAGCGCAGGCCTTCGGGGAGCAGCCGGGCTTGCGCCCCCCAAGAGGCGGCTAGAAACCGGCCGTCCTCTCCCCCCGGTGCTGCTGGACCCTCGCTCCGCTGCGGCGGGGTCGGCGGCAGCCCCTTGCTTTCTCTTGCTCTGCGTCGGTTTAAAGTGAGCCTCTTGTGGGAGGTGGGGCTGGCTGAGGGCTCTGGAAAAGCTCCGCGGCCTGGGGAACCGCCGCTGGGCAAAGCCTATCCAAGCTGGTTGCGACCCAGGAGAGATCATGAAGACTTGCGTCATTTATGGGTGCTGCGCTTGGTAGCCTCCTTCAAGGCACCTCGTAAGCCAGCAAGAAACCTCATAAATGCCAGGAGCTGCCGAGGGAGCAGACCGCTGCTTTGCAAACTGAGATGAGCTTTTAATGCCTGGGTTTGGTGCACGCTGTGTCCGGACAACAGGAGCAAAACTGTGCCGATGACCCTCCTACGCGTGAATGTGGGCCAGTGTGTTGGTGGTGATGCAGTCTGTCCTTTTCCAACCAGTGAGCTAGCTCATCTGACTTCTCCTTTTTGGCTCCCGTTCACGTCTAGCTGTCGGCTCGAGCGTTGTCTCCCCGTATCGTCCCCTTGCTTTAACTCTTCTGCAAACCCCCCCCACCTGCAGTCGTGGGTTGTTCCTTTCCCCGTGAATGGCCGCTTCCTTTCCCTCTGTCTTTGTTCAGGCCCACTTCTTGCCTCTAGGAATTACAGGTCAAAATCTGGCTGCAGCCTGGCTTCTGTCAGGCTGTCTGTGTGTCTGGTGATGGCAGGGCTCTGCTGCTGTAATTAGATCTGTGTGGGCAGATCCATGTGAAATCCTGTCTGTGTTAACAGGTCTGGATAGGCACGCGGTTCTGCCTGCACCGATCAGTTGCTGGATTGGGGCCTTCCAGCTCCCTGGGACAGGGGCCACAACTGCATATTTTTTATACCATGAGTAGCGTCAGGGCGTGAGGGGGAGAATGTCGCTTGCTTGTTCCAGTAGGGTCTAGGGACCAGCTGAGATGAGCCCCATTTTTGCCAGGCGCTGCTTAAATGCAGAATCCACAGTCCCAGGGAGCTTGCAGTAGATGTAGACGGCAAGGAACAAGGTGTGCTGCACAGGCAGCATGAATAATGTGGTAGAAACAAACTTTGTGGTTGCCCTGACCGAGTGGGGCCTCTCGGTCTAGATTAATAGCGAATGCAGTGACTTCCTCATCTGTCTTTTAAATGCTCAAAGCATTTTGGTTTGTCTTCTCTCTTCATGCCTTCAAAGACCCAAAGCTTAGTCTCCAAGGAGATCCAGCTCTCGGTTCTCTAATTGCTTTGCTTTTTTAAAATTTATTTTAAGCTTCTCATTCATTTCAAGCTAGGTTTGCTGTCGTGCAGGAGGACAAGTTTTGCTGTGGCCTCTCGGGTATGGTTTTCACTAGGTAGCTGATGAGTGGTATGTGTTGTGTTAGAGAAATGCAGCTTCAATTAAGAGGGTGAAAAATTAGCATAGTCTTCAGCTAAAAAAGCAGCAACGCTGAAGAGTGCCTCTGCTCTGTACAGTGAGAAATGGGAGAGGCAGGCCCTGTAGTTGTAACTTCCTTCAAAGTAGAACTGAGAACCCGGAAGTGATGGTGTCTAGATAAAATTGTTCAAAAACCACAGGGAAGGCTTTATTTAGTGCTTGTTTTAATGCTCTTTCATTATCTTGCCTCTCTGTTTTCCACAACTGCTCCACAGCATTATACCATTTCAATGCTGAAAGGGACCAACCTCTAGATCTAGGTGGTTTGTGTCAACTGGTGAAACCCAAAGCCTGCTGGATCTAATGTTATGAGCTTGCTTGTTATCTCTCTCTCTTTTTTTTTTTTTTTTTTTAAATGAGGAAGGTGAAGGATTATGTTTCTCCTGATTAATTTTAAATTAGTCTTTTTCTTCCCCTCCTCCCCTAGACCTGATCTCAGAGGGTGTTATGATAGCTATAACCAACATCCTCTTGTAATGATAGTAGACTTGTTGTTATTTCTCACTAACGACTGAAAGACCCATTGGGAATTACCGAGCAATCACGGCAAAAACAGACAAAACAAAGCTGCTTGCTTTACTTGGGCAAGTACAAAGCTTGAACTCATTGCTGTTCAAGTGGCGAGTGGCTGTAGCCTGTGCTCCTTTGTGCAAATAAAGGCACGTTAGTCATATGGGGCATGACCACAGCACTACCACTGCTATCAAATCTTTGCTGAGAACTGGGATAAGTTATCTGTAGCATCATATTTCGTAAGGATTTTATTTTTCTACAGACTAGTGAAAAGAAACAGTGGAATTTTTACTGTGCGTCTCGGCCAGTCCTGTACACCTGCATCTTGGTTAACTTTCCCTCTCTTTCTTGTTAGCAAAGGACACAGATATTATTGATGAAGCAATCTACTACTTCAAAGCAAATGTCTTCTTCAAAAATTATGAAATTAAGGTAAGAAATGTACCTTTAAGGTATTGTGCACATTTGTGGAGGCTGGGACTTGGCTTAAACATAGAACTGTTTCACTGCAGCACGTGTGACCACCTTGAGAGTTTATATCTTTTTGTGTATGGTAAAAATGCAAAGAAACAATTGTTTTCCTTTCTAAAGGATGAGGAAACTCCTCAGGAGTGCTGTCAGTGCATCTCTGTGAAGAGACTAGGGACTGAGCATGTTAGTCTTGCTCCTGGCAACTGTAAAGTCCTCCCCTGGTCTAATGGTGGCTTGTGCTTGCTTTTTATTTTGCAGAATGAGGCTGACAGAACCTTGATCTACATAACTCTCTACATTTCCGAGTGCTTGAAAAAGCTGCAGAAGGTAAGATCCCAGAGCTAAGCTGGAGGAGGGCAATAAAATAAATGACAACAAAAACATGCCTGATCTGCTGGTTGCCCTAAGGCAGCTGGAAAACCTGCATGAGCAGAAATGCTGCTGGCTAGCAGTTAGTGCCTGGGCACCAAATGCTCGCCACCCTTCTCGGCTATGGGTTAGTTAAGATTATCTTCTCTATAAAAATGGTAATTGGCTGGGCAAAGCCTTAATGAATGGTAGGAGCTGTGGGGACCCAGTGCTGTGCTCCCCACCCCATCCTGCAGGTGTGGTAATTCTTGAATCTTTAGTATCCTGACATAGGCCATGTGTCTGCAGGAGGGCCTGCCAGCACTGCCCTGCTTTAAGGGGGGAAATGCTCATAGCTTCCTCTTCATTTTAAATCCCTTCCCTGTTGGGCCAAAAGGCAGCGTGAAGTTCTGATGCGATCATCAGTTCTGGTCTCATCAACTCTTCTGACTTCCTTTCTTCAGCTGGTCCTCCCCCTCCCCCCTCAACCCATCTGTCCAGAATAACCCTGTTAGTCATCAGGTTTTCTCTGCCTGTTCCTCACCCACATCATGTCTGAAAGTATTGGGCTCCTCTTCAAGACTCACTGGGGATATTCTAGTCTTGCTTTCTTCTGCATGCTGCACTTAGCCTTTGGATATGTCTGTACACACCACAAATTAAGCCAGAGGGGCTACACATTGGTGTTCGGGCATGTTACTAGATTTTATGGCTTGTCAAGGCAGTAAAACTTCCGTGGTACAGACTAGCTCAATATACATAAACCATTACAAGCCCTTAGTGTATGTGTAGTTATAAACATGCCTTAGAATGTTTCTGCTGGTATTATCTGGATAAAGGAATAAGCTATACTGGTATAAGGCTCCTTTTATATCAGTATAACACAGTTCACACCGGGGGTTATACTGGTGCATCTATTAGAAAGTACTTTGTACTACTAACCAAGGAGGGTTTATATCGGTACAGTCTATACGTGCAGCTGGCTTCAGGCCCGACTGCCAGAGCCCCTGGTAGTTCAGAAAACCTTTTGTTTTGTAGTAAGTGCACAGGGCCCCCAACTGTGTAAAGAAACTCTTCTCATTTAATCGGGGACAAATACATAAGACACATTCAGTATTTTCTCCCACGGGTAGTCCTGAGTATTACGTATCAATATCCTAGTTAAGCTACATACTTTATATCTAAAGTGGTACAGCTTCTCTCGGTATGTTTGAACTGGTCTCTTTCCTGGCTTTTCCAGTGTAATTCCAAAGGCCAAGGAGAAAAGGAAATGTACACACTGGGAATCACTAACTTCCCGATACCTGGGGAGCCTGGCTTTCCACTCAATGCCATCTATGTCAAACCTTCCAACAAGCAAGAGGACGGTAAGAACAAAAGCAGCCTTGTCGCTTAACTTCAGGCTACAGCATGGATCCAACAGCCTGCTTTATTTCTGTGGCTGTCAAACAGCCTTGTGAATCAGTGATCCTGCTTTCTCTGTGTACCTGGAGTCAGACTGACTGAGTTTGGGACAGAGTTACTATGCTGTATCCCTGCTAATCCTGTCAAGTGAGCAGCTCTGCTCCAATCCCACAACACGGGAAACTAAACTGTGGTAATTTACCCTGCTGTGCTCAGGACTAAGCAAACCTGGCTCAGTAAGTGTTGAAAACAGAAGGTGATGCTAGGGGTGCAGACATTGCTAATCCACTCTTTAGCCAGCATATCAGATGGCTTTGCTGTTGGCTGCCAGAACTAGTCTTACACAGTACACTGCACACTCCAATCTGTATTGGTCCATGCTCTCTTCCAGAGGTGATGAGGGCCTACTTACAGCAGCTGAGACAAGAAACTGGACTTAGGCTTTGTGAAAAGGTGTTTGATCCCCAAAGTGACAAACCTAGCAAGGTAAGATGCTGTTCTCACAAACTGGTCAATACATTTTCTTTTTTTTAATCCCAGTTTTTTGGCCTCCATTTTTTTCCTGATTAGTGGACATGCGGGGAATGTCAGCTTCAGGGGAAAAGAAAATAATTCTGGATTTGCTCCCTAAGGCATGTGTTTGGAGAACGGAAGTCAGAGGCAGCAGGGAGATGGATAGGAGGGTAGCGCCCTGTGATTTAGATGAGTCTGTAAGTGAGATGGTAGCAAAAGCCAGGCTAGGCTGCACAGGCAGAAGCATCCTGTCCAAGAACACAGAGGCAACAGTCTGTTTGTTGGTCAGTCCTGCAAAGTGCTAGGTCCCAGCTGGTCACACTCAACTGCATAGAAGAGAACGCGTCTGGTACTGAGGGTACTTGGCCTCTTCCATAGTGAACGATGCAGTTCTTCCTGTGTGGGGAAAAGCACTTTGCTAATGGATGTATTGGTTAACGCAGGGATGGGCCACACAGTGGATCTGGCCAGTAGATTTCCCAGTGTCGCTGGGGCCGGTTTCCATGGAGATCTTGGGAGCGGTAGGGCTGTGCCAGCGTGGGGCCAGGGTTTCCATGCAGACAGCCCAGGCAGTGCTGGCAGAGAGCTGCTCCAGGGCTGGGGGTGGGATTTTGCAGTGGTGACAGCATGGTCCAAACTGGGGCAGAGCCATGATTCACTACCTGCATGCCCCGCTCTGCCTTGGCTGCAGCCCCCACTCATTGCCACAAGCTCCTGGCCCTGGAACAGCTGCCTGCCCAGCCACTGCCCTGCCAGTGTTGCTTGGTGGTCTCCATGGAAACCCTGGACCCACTGCTTCTGGGGTCTCCATGGAAACTGGCTGCAGTGAGGCAGTCAGAGGCTGCTGGGAAATGGGAGTCCACTATGGGTCTGAATGGACCAGACTTCACTCATCCCTAAGTTAACTCCTTCCTTTCATTTCTGCCCGCCTTGGTGTGTTGTTTCTGAGAAGAGGTTACAGCCTAGGGTAGATGCATTTTGCATATTTGCTCAGATGCTTAGGCCAGTTTTGAACAGTAACTTCAATATTATTGAGCTAGTTATGTTTCAAAATGAGTGTTGACTGCCTGATGTCTAGAGTCTGGTCCAGAGACTTGTGCATCAAAGGCAAGGAGTCTTGTTTTTTAAAACAACTAGTATGGGGCTTTCTTAAATGGCCACTTCTGGGAAAGAAATAACTGAAAAGATTTCAGAGTTTTAAAGACAATTTCCACCCACCCCCCACCTCCCCAAATACTGCTTAGCTTCCAGATCTAGACTGGAACTGCATGCAGTACACTTTGAGGTGTGTATGTCTCTCCTTTTTTTTCCAAATAAGCAAGATACTTGGAAGCTAACATTGAAACAACCACCTTAAAGAGTATTTTAATGCAAGTGTCCCAGTGTTACAATCTGAATTATCCTGTATTGCCTGCCTTGAGTGCCTAAAACTCCAGTTAAAGCCACTGTTGAAAACTGGATCCCCGGTCTGTGCAGAGTGGGGTTTTTACATAGTGGGTGTCAGGCAGAACACAGAAGTCCTGCTTGGTTGATGTAGACTGCTTACTTGGAAACTCCTCTGGTATATCATCTCACTGTGGATTTCTCTCTTAGTGGTGGATCTGCTTTGTGAAGAGACAGTTCATGAATAAGAGCCTGTCAGGTCCAGGACAGTAAAGAAGCAAAGAGGAATGGCAACAAGGTTAAGCAGTCTACAGCAAGGTGTAAAAAATATTTTGCTTTTGCTTCATACATGTTTTGTACCAAGGAAGAATAAGTGCTTATGAGGGAAAGCTGTCAGTCAATGCGGGGAGGTGGAGCAAAAGGACCCTTGAATCCTGTAAGTGAACAATATTAAGCTGGTGCTTAATAAACCATTTCTAACATGCTGTTTCAGATCAATGCTGCTTTTATTATCAGTTGCCTCATATATAATGTGTCTTACATGTGTCCTGCAGTTACTCTGCTGGCTAGAGTCATTGCCACTTAGGCTGTATTGTAAAGCATGGTGAATTTTACTCCTTTTTCTAATAAACTTAGCTTATTTCACATGATACCTGTTTTATCTCTTATGAACGTGGATAGCTATACAAAAATGAAAGCTTGCTTTGTTATGTTTGTGCCAGCAAGCCTCAAGTAAATTTGAGGGTCTGTTTTATAGGAGCTGTAGAAACCTGTGGTAAGAAATGTTTCTTGCCCTGACAAGGGTTACTGTCTAAATAATACAGATGGGAAAGGAAGGAGATGCAAGGGTAAATGGCTACCCAGGGTTACACAGGCGCAGAGAGTAGAATCCTGGGATAAATTCTCGATGCCACTGAATGTGGCCAGGACTTCCCCCTGAGATCCAGGCCCCTACTTCAGTCGCTGGTCCATCCTACTTTGGGACTCCAGAGTGCCACCCTTGCAGTGGGAAGTCTCTCTCTGTCTTCTCTCTGCTGGATTAAACACAAGGGATCCTGACCCTGAAGACTTTATTCAGGCCACTTTCTCTTCTGTGAGATGTTTTTCAATGAAGATCATATTGCAGTGAGCACTGTGGCAATGATGCCACCTGCGTGAAGACTGGCGTCATTCTGGGCTGTAAGCTGCCATTGGCTATATAGTTGCATTAGGGCAACCGCTGACATATAGGTGTAACTTGTTGTTCTAATTAAGGGAGATTTGCAGAAGACATCGAGTGTTGATCACCTCATAGCATTCTTCTTCTCAGGCAAGTGTTGCACACTAAACAGGGATGGAGCAGAAAGGGGAGTGGATGGCTTAGAGCTGGAACACTCAAAAAATGGCGAACGATACTTTGGACTGATAAGCTAGTAAAGAAGAACGCTTGGATGGGATGTCTACAGCTGGAATATGAAACCATCAGCAGTAAACTGAGTTGCTCAAATTTTGATGTTTTAGGAGGATGAAAGATTAGGCAGCTACTGGCAGAGAAGGCTGGAACGGGAAGGGTGGCTGAGGGTATTCTGCACCTCCTAAAAAAAATCAGATCCTGGGTGATTGAAGTCTCAATGCACCCAGTAGTATAGTGCTGCCAGAGGCTCTGTCTTATGCTTAAGTAACCAATGCTTGGTGCTGTGGCTTTCATACTAAGCCCTTGCAAAAGGAAAAGGGAAGTGCTCCTGTAGAAAGCTGAGTAGAACTAATAGTAGGGCTGCAGTTTACAAACCCATACTCGTTTATCCCAGCTCTTTGTAGCAGGGCCGTGCTCCTCTGCACCAATGCTCATTCAGCAGTTACCAGTGCCACGCTCCGCCCAGCTGCCCCTGCAGTCTCGCCAGCCACAACCCAACGCACCAGCCTGCGCAGCAGCGCTGATCCTGAACCTCTTCGTTCAGATGGAGGAGACTGAGGATCGGCCCACCCTGGGCGAAGGAAAGAAAGACAAGATCCCTTCTGCTGCGCTGGCCATGTCTAACTGTCTCCCTGAGTTAAAAGCGGAGATCTACAGCAGTGTTTCCCCCCCTTTTCCAGCCCAAGGCTCGCTTGCGTTAATAACAATTGCCCCCGGCACACTTGTTAAGGCAGTCCCCTTCCTCATACCTATTGTAGCTCATTGCCGTGACAAAACTCTGCATCTGTTCAGTGCTGATGGCACGCTGGTTGGGAAACACCCCTCTCGAGTCCTGTTCCACTTCCCCCCAGCCACAGCCATTGCTCGTTCCTGTCCTCTGTCACTGACTGAGCAACCGGCCTGAATTCACAAGGGCAGTGTGAGCACAGCTGGCGAGCGCTGCGCACGAGAGCGAGTCCCACTGCGCACGCGCACGCCGGCCACCAGCTGGCGACTGCGCGCGCCCCCCCCCTCCCTCGGCGCATGCGCAATCGGCTTTACCCCTGAGACGCCCTCCTTAGTGCCTGCTTGCAAAACTCGCCACTTGTGCCCGGCCGCGCGGCAGAGGGGGTGGGAGGGAGGTCTCAGTGGCGGGCATCAGCAGCAGCGCCGCTGGCGTGAATCCGAGGCGCGGGTACAGGCGCCATCCCCGGACTCCTATATCCTCCTGAGGGCGAGGCCCCCTCGGCGGCGCCATTTTGGAGGCTCGCGACGCCTCAGCCGCCCGGAGCCGCCTCAGCGCCGACATGAGCGTGGTGGAGCACGTGCGGGAGATGGCGGCCGCCGGGCTGCACTCCAACGTGCGCATCCTCAGCGGGCTGCTGCTCACCATGAGCGGCAACAACCCGTGAGTCACGGGGCGGGGCGCCCGTTGGCGGTTGACCGTTGACGGTTGGCCGTTGGCCGCGCCCCCCTGTCCCTGCTCCTCCCCCGGGGCTGGATCGTCCCGTGCGCTGTGGGGGCTGCACTTGGAGCGAGGGTCTGGCAGGGAGCCCCCAAAATGGTTGAAGGGCTGGGGGAAACAGCTCATCCTGAGAGACTTCTGTTGCCCTTCTCAAAACAGAGGTTGAGCACGGCCTGGGCTAGTAAGTGAAGCCCTTCAGTGGAAGAAAATCTTGGGTCCAAAAAAACTCCCTTTAACCTAACAGAGAACGGCGTAACAAGAAGCGAGTTGAAGCCGGGCAGATTCGAGGTGGGAAGGAGGGACCGATTTTGAACGGGCACGACTAACCCGGCAAAGGAAATCACGCGTTTTATCTCTTGATGTCTTCGGATCACGAACAGAGTTTTTTGAAGATGTTTTAACCGAGATAGTGACGGGTTCAGTACCGCGTGACTGGATAGCAGCGGCAGCGTTGTCTCTAGAGGAGCGGTTTGCGCGTCGTCAGTTTAAAACGATACAAACTTAAGTGCCACCAAAAAAGTTTCAGTTCAAACTTATGTGGCACCAGCACATTTTTGTCGTATAAAGTTATTATAATAAATCTGTGAACGCGTACCGCTGGTGGTACGTGTACCGCGGTTTGGGAACCGGTGCTGTAAAGGCACAAGTTTGAGCATCGCTCCAGATTTGTACTGATTCTAAAATCCAAGTCCGCTTGCTCTTCAAGAGGATGATTCACAGAGGGTGCGTCTACATGAGATGTTTAATGCGCATTAGACTAATTCTACTGCGCATTAGGGCGGCTGGCAAAAACCATGCTAATGTACAGTAGACATAGTCTAATGTACATTAACGTCACAAAAAATGTTCATCTGCGCTAATGTGCACTGGCACCGATTACAGTGCATTAAGTTAATACCTATTATTTTATTGCAGGTACTAAACTTAATGCGCCATAATGACATGCATTTAAGAACATGTAAATGCACCCAGTATTCACCGCTCGGGAGTCATTAAAGACGTGCTTAGGGTTGCTAAGGCTATTCTCGCCTTGGGTTAAAACGCTTGTGAATGAAAGGTGCAAATGTTGCACTCCTAGGTCTTCCACTTCTGAGTCATAGCTAAGGGCCTCCTTCCTAACACTGAGAACTTAGGTTCTAGCAAATTTGTCCGTATCATGTCATCAGACAGTTCAGTTAAGCATCACTTTTTTTTTTCTTCCAGGGAGTTATTCTCCCCTTCTCAAAAGTACCAGCTGCTTGTGTATCATGCAGACTCCCTCTTTCATGACAAGGAGTATAGGAATGCTGTAAGTAAGTATACAATGGCCTTGCAGCAGAAGAAGGCTTTAAGTAAAACTTCAAAAGTTAGACCCTCTACTGGGAATGCTGCATCAACTCCACAAAGTCAGGTACTTGGGCTGTTGGTGTGTTCATGTTGTGACTTTAGATTATAACATTGCTATACTAAAGTAGCCTGAATTTTTAGACTGGTTAACTACTAATGGCGCTGAACTCATGAAAAACATAAGATGGTTACCTGGGGCCAAAATTTTGCTTCTTAAATTTACAGTTTTCATTTGGAAGCTACAAAATAGCCTGAGTTATGCAAGTACAGCTTACCATCTTCCTTGCACTTTATTTATCTTTAATGAAAAATCTGATAGAAAACTTATGATTCAGCCATTTCTTTTCATATAGTTAAAACAGCATTTGAGAGGTTATATTTTAGCAATCTGTTTTATTTTAGTGTCTGCCATCTGAAATTGAAGTGAAATATAAAATGGCTGAGTGTTACACAATGTTGAAGCAAGATAAAGATGCCATTGCTATCCTGGATGGAATTCCTTCAAGACAAAGAACCCCAAAGGTAAATCCCTGGATGTGTTTCTGGTCTGAGAGGACAGAGGGCAGGGCAGGGTGGCACCTTAAAGAGGGCACGGATACCAGAAAGGCATGATCTTTTGTAAACTATAGCCTACCTTCCTCACATGCATCTAACGTAGTAGATGTGGGCCGTAGCCAACAAAAGCTTATGCCCATGAATGAGTTATGCTGTAAGTGCCGCCCTGTCATGGTTTCTGTGTACCATCAGACTAAGGCAGCTAACTACCTCTCCCTGCTGAGAGGGTAGTTTGGGTATATTTGGAGCTGAATGTTAACATTTGGCCAGAATTGCAAATCTAGCTTTGTATATATAAAGACATCAACCCTTGGCACTTGTGGTTGCAACGTCCACATGAGATATTTGGAAATGCTCCTTCAGTAGTTTATACTAGCTAAGTTTATTTAGCTCATTTTCTTTAAAGCAGGAGATCGCTATATGGATTTTATTTGAAAAAAATCACCTAAGTAAAAGGAACTAAACACTTGTGTGTCTTCCCCAGTTAATTCCTGTGAAAATTAGTGAGTAACTTACTAGTGGGAATTACAAAATCTCTCCTGTGAGAGGAAGAATAGACCCTTTAACTTCTAGTGGTATGTGTCTAACTCATTTAGGACTGAGGATTCTACCAGACTTACAAACATTCTGCTTTTCCCTGGTAGTCTGTTAACACTCCAAAACCTTTCATACCTGGTTTTTACTTTCCTCCAGACAAAGACTAATTGCTGTGCTGGTAAATACCCTAGCTCTGAGTGTGGTGATCCTCCCACCAGATTCCTGAATGCTGCTAGGAGGACAGCTTGTGTAGGAAACGAAGTGCTGCTGTCTGTTGTGACCTCAGCAGCGTGTGCTTCTTGAGGCTGAAGAAAATTCCTGGCCTGATGAATAGAAGGGAAAAACCCAGCAACTATGTTCCCTCAAGATTCTTCTCCCCTGGTTTAATGGTAGTTTATGTAGTGCTAAATATTTAGATCACAGCAGCATGCAGAGCCAAAAATGTTGAGTCTTTTGTTTGCTGGCTCTGTCATCTAGTTAATCTCTTGAACCATTAACACCTTGTGCACTTTAACTGAGGTTTGACTGTTAGCATTACATTTTGGCCAGTGTAACTAACTACAAGGTGTCTTACCATAAGCCAGGCTTACTGCACAAAAATGAAAACATTGAGAGGCCAAGCAGTTTCTTCCCCTTGTATGTCAGCAAACCAAAATAACTGTGCCACAAAAGCTAGCTGCAATGACCTGAATTTAAGCTATTTCCTGAGCAGTTAAGTTATTCAGAACCTAAATAAAAAACCTCCACCTCCCAAAGGTTACAGTTCTGGCAGCCTTTCCTCACTATGTAGAGAAAGCTGGTAAAAGGAAACCAACGTAAGATGCAGCTGTTTGTCAGGTATCGCTTCCACGTATGTAGATAGTTGCATATATCAGGATTTAATATATGCAAAACTGAGGTTTTCAGAGGCCTTATGCAACTATAAAAGGATTACCTCAGTTTTTGCCTTCTGAATCAGAAGAAACACTTATTTTACAGGATACAATGAATTGTAAAGCTGGGTTCATAACTTCTGTATTCTACTTAGAGCTGGAAAGATGGGGCTATAATGAATCTAGGGCCTTCTCTCGGTGATGAACCTCTGCCCTACATAATTGTAGACTGGATTATCATCACAGCCAATACTTTTTTTTTTTTCTTTTTTTCCCTCTCTCTCTACAGATTAACATGATGTTGGCAAATTTGTACAAGAAGGCAGGTCAGGAACGGTCATCTGTTACAAGCTATAAAGAAGTGCTGAGGCAGTGTCCTCTAGCGCTTGATGCTATACTAGGTAGAGTTCTTTTTTTCTACCAAATACTTAAATATTTAATCTTAAACAATTTTATTACCGACATGCAGTGCTTGAGACTTAGTAAATGAGCAAATACAATCTAGGAATTATACAGGCAGTTATTTATAATAATCTGTATAAGTTTACAAAGCAATTAAATTGTCATTCTTTAAAACAGTTAGCTAACTTGTATTACCAACTGCATTGGTTACTTGAAACTTGACTGGTGTGTTTTTCTGAATAGGTTTGCTCTCCCTCTCAGTAAAAGGTGCAGAAGTGGCCTCTATGACAATGAATGTAATTCAGAGTATCCCCAACTTGGACTGGCTTTCAGTGTGGATCAAAGCATATGCTTTTGTGCACACTGGAGATAACACCAGAGCAATCAACACCATCTGGTAAGAATCAAGGTGAATTAAAGTGTTCTTGAATCGTTACTCTGCATAGGATGTTAATAGATTTAAACACATTGTTTGACATGGTATGGTATGAATTTTGTGCTGTGTAGGGCTATGCAGTTCCAATCTCTAAACATTCCTTGGATTTTGGCAGATGCCAAACGAAACATCTCAGGTGGGGGAGGGAGGAGGAGAGTGTCCCCCGTATTGGAAGAATCTTGATTTGGAAGTCTGTGTAGCAGAAAAATAATGATATTCTAGACTTACTGCCAAAGTTTGTGGCAAACCTTTTTAAAAGCAAGTTACTGTGAGCCCACCTCCCTAGTGTTTCATGTTATGAACTGTTTAACTTCTTGCTTCTGGATGTAGTTCAAGTTACTAGTGATGGTCTGTAAAGCTTTTAGTGGGTCTAAGATATGCTTTGATGACACACTGAGGTTTAACATGGCAGCACACACCATCTTAGCAAATGCTGCTTGCTTCTGGCAGCAGGATATTTTGGTAGAGGTCTGCTGCCTAAAAAACTTTCTCACTATTCCATTTTGGCAGCCTTCAGCAAGCAGGGTAAGGCGTATGTGTGTTCAAGAAAACCTTGAATGCATTTTCACACAGTGTGCGGGCAGTATTCAATCAGCAAAGGCAGATAGCAGGGCTGTAGTTAAGTGGTACTGTTTTTTTGGTAATCGTAGGTCTTTTACTGATTGTCACATCTGTGCTTGTAAAAAAACAAAAACCCATGGTTACTTATTAGAAACAAACTGTAGGCTCCAGGAAGTGCATAGCAGTGAATGGTAAATAACAAGGTACAATGTTAAATGGCCACTTATTTTCTGTTAGCTCATTAGAGAAAAAGTCTTTGCTGAGGGATAACGTGGATCTGTTGGGGAGCTTGGCAGACCTGTACTTCAGAGCTGGAGACAATAAAAATTCAATTCTAAAATTTGAACAGGCACAAATGCTGGACCCTTATCTGATAAAAGGTGAGTAGTTGTAAATCTTTAAGGAATGTTATACTAATGTGTTAACCTTGTAAATATTAGCACAGATGAGAATGTTTATGTACCTGTTCATCTGTATGAAATGTGTATAGTTTCTGAAGAGCTAATAAAAGATACCACCTCTACAACAAGAGTTTTGTCTGCTTATAGTTTCTGAATGTACCTCAAGTAGTTGATGGCAGTCACTTAATGTAAAATAGGAGTTTTGCCTTGTCCATCATTATCCATCATCAAATGGTAGTACCCAAGAAGGTAGAATTGCTAGCTACAAAGAAACAAAGTAAGAATTAATTACTTTAAGAAGCTTGTGGGTTTTCTGCCTTCTGTATAAGCCAGGGATTCCCAGTGTGTGGCCTGTGGGCCATGTTGAGCCTGTGATGTGGCCCACCATGGACTGCCCCTTGGAAATGGTCCTTGGGGGCGGAAACCTTGTAGAAACATTCATACTTTAACTTTCTACCAGTTTTTGTTTCCTCCTTTTCCCATTAGTTGTATATGAGCATCTATCCCTTTGTCACTTAGTCCCAAAACATGTATGATCAAGGAAGAGTTGAGATGCAGTAGTATGAAATTGCTGATACCTTTTGGTGAACTCCATTGGATCCTTAAATCTTCATAAAATGTAAATTTGAAATGTCATGACTGGCAGCTCAAACAGTACAACTGCTCCTAAAGCTTTTCCTTTTAGGGATGGACGTCTATGGCTATTTATTGGCACGTGAAGGTCGCCTAGAAGATGTGGAGAACTTGGGCTGCCGACTCTTCAATATATCTGACCAGCACGCAGAGCCATGGGTTGTGTCTGGGTAACTGTCTTCTGCTTTTTTTTTCCTCTGCTTCCCCTGCGATTTAGTGAGCCTCTCTTAAGAGCATCAACATGTTTGGGGAAGGGAGATACGGTGTCATTAGTCTGAGAGTCTGCTTTGCCAGTTGCAGACATTCTGGGCCAAATGTAGCTCCACAATTTTGTATTTTGAACCATTTAATGCAGATTTTAGATCCCCTCTAACTCTTGTCCTTCTGATCATGCTCAGAAGAGCTCTTCTCTGGTCACTTAAGCTCTGTAGTAGTCCTACTTTCCTAATAGTGTTCCTGTGTTTTTTGTGTTTTATAGCTATTGGGTAATAAGACAGACAGCAGTGGAATAGTTTCTCCTTTGTTTATCAGGAGCAGGGGCCAAAACCCAGGCCTTTTCCCTTCTAGGGAAGTGCACTTCTCTGAGCCATACTCCTACTGGGTTGCTCTCCCTCTAGCTATACATATCTTCCTTGGTCAGCTACTCAGTTTCCATAAGAGGGAGGCGATTGCCTTGGCAAGTTCAGGCTGTGACCTGGTGGTTTGAGTATTTTCCAAGGAAATGTCAAGTGCAAATTTCCTCTGGGTAAAGGGAGCCTAAATCTGGCTCTTCCACCCCCCCAGGCAAGCACTGAATCCAATGGGCTGTAGAGCTAAAAAGTGAGAGGGCCCTCTTGCTCCTGCTTCTCCTCCAGTAACAAGCAGTCAATAGCTGTGTCTTTTTCAGTAACTAATGTTCAGGGATTTACCCAGAATTTATGCACATTTTTGGAGGAATAGGACTGCTACAGGGTATAAGTGGCTATAGTAGATCCTTCTGAGCATTCTCAGGTGAGTTGTACAAGGGAAAGGGGCAAGGGGCATTTTGGGCTGTTTTAAGTGCTGGACCTGGGCCCTCCAGAATCCCTTTAGGTTACTCTGTTAGAAATAGCTCATCTGTTTTTATCTAGTTACCTTTAAGCACCTTGGAACTATCAAGTCCGTTAACAGTTAATGCATTATAGTTTTGTGTAACAATTAGTACTTAAATCAGTGGCTTTGCAAAAGCCAATAAATATCAGATATGGCTTTTTGAGTAAGTTTGCCTGCTAGGAACAGTTTTACCAATAACTTTCCTTTTCAGCTTCCCATGAATGAGTATAGTAATCGTAAGTGTTGTGCTGCCTGTTTTTCTCTTTTTATGTAGGTGCCATAGTTTCTACAGTAAGAGATATTCTCGTGCCTTGTATTTGGGAGCCAAAGCTATTCAGCTCAACAGTAATAGTGTCCAAGCATTACTGCTGAAAGGAGCTGCTCTTAGGAACATGGTGCGAGTCCAGGAGGCAATTATACACTTCCGGGAGGCAATACGTCTTGCACCTTGCAGGCTGGACTGTTACGAAGGTGAGTAAAGTAAATGCTTTATACCCAGTACTGATAGGGCTTTGGTAGAATATAGTGGTGTCATAGTTGCAGCAAAGCTAGAAGCTGCCCTATTGTGGGTTCCATGAAGGCATGGTAATAGCACAGAGTTTCTGATGTATGCCTTTGCTTTCTAGTAGGTGAATGACATTGCAAGAGCTGCCAAGTAAAGATCACAGCAAACGAAGAGGAAAGTATTAAAGAGAGAATGAATGCATGCTTGTCAAGCAGAAAGTTGATTTGAATTTGGTGTAGTGAGACGCATGCTTGTTAAGTTGGCGTAATGCTTAATCTGTGCACAAACGGATTCTTTGCCAGCTCTAGGATTAGTTCCATTGGAAGCTTTAATCTTGGCGCATCATTGCCTAGGTAAATCATCTTCTACCAAACTGTAAGGCAGAAAAAAAATACTCTTAGCGGAGCAAACCTTCTTGCAGAGGTCTTCAGAGTTTAATACAAATTTTACTTTAAGCTTTCTTGAAAACCATCCCTTGATGTGGAGAGCTTTGAAGCATCAAATAGAAGCCGCTTGCCTTTTGGTCTTGGCATACTGTTTTCTGACATTTGCAGATAAGCAGTTACAGCAAAAGGTTGCTGAACTGAAGTGTAGTTTTCATATGCGGATTCATTTGTTAATAGGGTGTTATGGTGGGGATTGCAAACAGTTGCTATAATAGATTAGTCTCAGTGATCTTCATAGTCTGTTCAGTATGGCTGGTAGGTAGGCCTGCCATTTTCACCCCCAACCACACTTCAGGTAATCATAGCAACTCACTTGGCTTATATATTGAAATGTCTAAAGCCTTGGAGGAGAAGTGTTTGGTTCACTGTCAACAGCTGAAGCTCCAAAAATTGAGCAGAGCAGTTAAACTGAACTTGATTACGGCTTTTCTGCAACTTTTGTTAAAGAATCTCAAAAGGGAAACTGTTTAGATCTTAAAAGATTTCTGCAGTTTCAAATAAATAGTGATTTGCAAAGGATGCCAGTGGTGAGAAATATTTCTACTTCCATACTGGAAGTTGATGGATGCAAATCTTGGGAAATAAGTAGGTAGTTTAGAATTACCCTGCATAAGTCAACGGATATATTTATAATAAATCTATAAAGAGCTCAGTTTGCTCTTCAGAAGAAGCTAAATTATACACAGGAACTGAAGAGTCAGACTGTAAATTAATACCACTGAAAGAATTAACTTCAGCAGAAATGTGTGTGTATCTGTTGGGATACAATTGTGATGTAAAAATACACACAGGGCCTTCGATGCCAGTAGTTACTGACAAAATCATCGGATGAAACAGGGTTAAAAACATCCTGATTCGTATACCAGATCCTAGATCGTTTTTCTCACACACATTTGTCCCACTTCCCTTGCTTACTGTCAGCTCTGCTGATACTAGGCAGTTCTAGACTGAGAGGAGTTGCAGGGAATTGAGGGCAGATCCATGCATACTGAAATGAAGGCAAAAAACAAATGCCATACAAGCTTAGAAAAAAAGAGCATGAGGCATGCAAGTGAGGCAGCCTGGGGGGTGCAGGCAGTGGTGGTTTTCTTTCTGTATTGTTCGAGGGTTGTTTGGAGTACTCCCAGTGATTTATTGAGATCTCTCTCTGGTTCTTGCTCAGTAAAGGCAATTTTTCCAGTTCTTTTTCTTTTGCTCAGAATGGAGGACTCTGGTATATCTGATTTTTCTGGCTTCTCCAGCCCACCACTCAATGGATATATTCTCCCTTCATGTCCTATGAGCAGAATAATTTGTGTTGTGGTTCTCCACTTCTATTACCGTAAAGACTAAGTTCAGGAATGCTGTCCTTTAATTGTATAACTGCCTGCAAATGGAAGGATTTGGATATTGTTCCTTAAATGCAAAAAAGAAAGAATCAGGAGGAGGGAAAGTTCCCCTAAACAAATAATACCTCTGCTGGCAGAGGCTGAACTTGAGAGGTGTTCATCTAGCTTCTGGCTCTGCTATTGGTGATCTCTGGGACCAGAGGTCACTGAATCTCTCTCAGTTACTTGCTTCTTAGGGTGGCTTGTGGGTGCTGCTGTAAAGCAAATAATTGACTGAGGGGGTCTGTTTTGTATGCCAATACTAATGTGAATTAACTGACACATTTCTTTCGGTCTTCAGGCCTCATTGAATGTTATCTTGCATCTAACAGTATCCGTGAAGCAATGGTTATGGCTAACAATGTATACAAAACCCTGGGAGCAAACGCGCAGACACTTACGCTGTTGGCAACAGTCTGTCTTGAAGACCCGGTTACACAAGAGAAAGCAAAAACCTTATTAGATAAAGCACTGACACAGAGACCTGATTACATTAAAGCCGTGGTAAAGAAAGCAGAACTTCTTAGTAAGTTTCTTTTGAGATGTGTTCTTTTCCCTGCCCAGTCTTCTTGAAGCGCACTTCTTTGTATGAAATAATAGTGTTACAGCCAAAGATTCGCCAGTTCTGTAAATTATC
>NW_005841833.1:5337513-5339778 GCF_000455745.1 Alligator sinensis | reverse complement strand
TGCCATAAGACAATACAATGATGAGGTGTAGAAATACTTTATAAAATGATAGCAATTGATTATTTGAGTCTTACTTTAAACCAGTATATTTATGACCATATTTATCATTAGAGCAAAAAAGAAGCATGTACAAAGAACTAAAGTCCCAAAGAATAGTTACCAACCATAGAATTATTATGCTGATTATTTTAGGGGGGGAAATACTGTGGTAGTTTTTTGTGTCTACTCCATCATGTAATTTTACATGTGGAATATCTGTCTGAACTATTGATTTGAAATGTATCTCTCTGTAAACAGGCAGAGAACAGAAATATGAAGATGGAATTGCTTTGCTGAGGAATGCACTGGCTAATCAGAGCGACTGTGTGCTGCATCGAATACTGGGAGACTTTCTTGTAGCTGTCAATGAATATCAGGAAGCTATGGACCAGTACAGTATTGCCCTCAGGTAAAATTTGTCCTTCATTTTTATATTTCTTAGTTCCAAGAAGTGTGCGGTTTCTGTGGCTCATCATTTCACTAACCCATTTGAATTGTCACAGCAAAGAGAGGAGGAGACGTATGTCAAAGCCACTTCTGTCAATTTTTTTACACGCTGCCTCTTCATTGATGAGTTATCTTGCTCTTAAGATTTTTTGAGTTGGGAACTGTCGTACTTAAGGACAGCAATCAGTATTGCAGTCATAAATTTTTCTAATGTTACCAGCCAGTCAATTGCTGCACTAATAAGGAGGATTAAGGCATGGATTTGTTTATAATCCTTAAACTATTATACCGCCTGTCAAGCACCTTGTGCTCCATTCCTTTTGAGCTGGAAGGTGCTATATAAACACAAGGGATTAACCAAATTCAAACAAAATGATTCCATTAAACATCAAGAAAACAAATTTCTTCTTACAGTAAAGCAAACCCTTGAACACAGAGAGAGAAAATAATTCAGAATTGATAAAATATAGCATTTTTCAGAATAAAATGTCATTTACCATACACTGCATATTCTGTGCAAAAATTAAGCTTATCCTGTGCCCTGCTGACTTAATATGCCTACAGTACAGTGCAGTGCTAGATCGGTTGGCTGTTTATGCCTTGGTGCTAGTCTATTTTTTCCTGTCTCCTCCTGGTTTCTGATGTTTATGTTTTCAAATCATGGGAGGGAGGATGTGGTGTTCAGAGAGTGAATGCTCCAGGGTCAAGGTAATTTGTGCAAAGATGCAGTATATAGTGTTAATGATCCTCTTCCACCTTTTGCTGACAAGTTATAACATCAAGCTGAGATTAAGTGACAGCATCTTTGCTATATTTAAATATTAGCGGCAATAAGCAGGAAGTGGTGGGGAAAGGAAGTGGAGCCTAGCTTTGATTAGACACTTTTCTCATGTTTGCTTCCTTACAGTTGAGGGTAACTCCTGCTTTTTTTCCTTCCCTCAGCTTGGATCCCAATGATCAGAAGTCTTTAGAAGGAATGCAGAAAATGGAAAAGGAAGAGAGTCCAACAGATGCAACCCAGGAAGAGGATGTGGATGATATGGAAGGAAGTGGAGAAGAAGGGGATTTGGAGGGCAGTGATAGTGAAGCAGCACAGTGGGCAGATCAAGAGCAGTGGTTTGGCATGCAGTGAATCTCCCTAACAGGCATGTTTCAGCACTTGTGTCCCACGAGCTCCATTCTTTTCTGAAGAACTTAGACTTCAGTTTTTGTAGTAACAGCCCAGCCTCTCTCTGAAAGTAGCAGACTCTGGAATCACTTAATAGTTAAAAGCATCTCAGTTCTGATCATGTTTTGGATGCTTCCTATTTATTAAGTATGAGATTGAGATTGAACTCATCTGTGCTGGAGATGATTTGTAAGTGGTTTTTAAAGTTTTTTTTCTTTCTAAAACTATAGACACTTAACTGTGTAAAACATTTCATTGTTAGGGTTTGAAACGATGTCACAGTTGTGTTCAAAACTAAATGTTCTTGATCCCTAGTTGCAAATGTAAATACAGGTTCTCTTTATTATTCCTTTGTGAAAGAGGTTTTATTCTTTTGTCCAGAGGTTGGTAGTTGGGCTCACACATGAACTCCCATTAAAGTGTGTAGGAGTTGTGCAGGGGTGTGTTTCAATCAACAGCACTTGTCCTCATGTTCTATTCATCTGACCAACTTGTTTCCTGTGCACAGCATTACATCAATTCTATAAAGGCAGAGTAAGCAAATTCAGCATCCCTGACTTGTAGGACACTTACTTTTGTAGCTGATAATCAGTTTCTACGTACAGAGGATT
>NW_005841833.1:5317657-5337482 GCF_000455745.1 Alligator sinensis | reverse complement strand
AGGGAAATTACTGTAATTCTCCTACCAAGTTCTGTAACCACTTTAAAGCCTGTACACAAACACTTCTTTCTAAATACAGTTCAGTTTTATTTGGGTAAGTTTCTAAAAGGTCTTAAAACAACAGTAGTGACTCAACAGCATTTCACATCCTGTATGTGGCACTATCAGTGAAAATGGCATTTAAAAAAAACCTTCATGCTTCACTCGTAGAAATGCTACATTATTAAAACAATGGATTGGAATCCTGAAACTGATGCTTCAGTTTTGCAAAAGAATGACTATTCTGCGTTTTTTCTGACTCTGATTTACTTGCCTTCTGTGTGATAATTGCCGGTGTCTCTGATCTACAGTCATGTATAGCCTTGTAATGCTGTTTGTGTCTGCTTTAGTGTATTGCATTATAGTATTTTCTGTACTCTCTCCCATGTCATCATATCAGCTGAAGCAGAAGGTGGCTATTTTGTACTGGAATTTCTTGGTGTGTGCACTGCATTTTGCTTCCAAACAATAAAAAAACCCAACCTTTCCACTAATGTAGTACCAGAGCACAAACAGGGTAAAAATGTTCCAAAAGAGCTGGTGATGTATTAAAAATGCATGTTTACAGGAGAGGGTGGTCCTCCCAGAACCCTCCTCCCCAGCCTGTTTTAAAGCTGCATGATGTACTCACATTACACAGAAGGAGAGTGACTGGCCTGTTCCTGTGCACAGATGGCTGACTGGCTGGCTATCCTAAATAGATATTCTTCCCCTGTTCCACTTTTTGCTATGCTTAAGGCTGAGAGAAACACCAGTTTTGTTTTTTCTCCAGTGTCAACCAAGCTATAGGTAAAGCCACTGAAGAATAAATAAGGCTTGTCTTCCAGTCTCATTATGGCTGATTTAAATTAAAACTAGCTGGTATATGTCAGTTCACTAAACAGTATACCAAATGGTACAGTATATAGTACACTTGAACTAAAATCCTGTTTAAGTATCTAGGCAGACAAGGTTCCTTGGGTGAATTTGATTAAGTATCTGTTTTATATAGCAGTGGTATATAGTGAGTGGATTTCAACTCATTTCATGTTCTTGATTTGTTACAGAGGGAAGCTGCAAACATGTTCAAGTAAAACCCAAATTGTTTATTTTGCAAGCTCTCCATTTCTTCCTTTCTCTGCAATAAGCCTCAGATTGCATTCTGCTTCTGCATGGTAACCTAGGTAGGTTGATAAGCTTCTAAATAGTTAATCAGACCTTAATTGAGGATCAGGATGAAGTGTTTAACACTGATAAGCTAGAGTGAAGTGGTGTGTTTTGAAGTGTATGGGAGACACCTGGTATGTGCGATAAAATGTTAGCCACTGGGCTGATGATGATTTTCACTTATATGGCCCTAATTGAAGCTGGTCCTATTGCTTCCAGCTGTGTTTAGCAGTAAGCATTGCAACGTTTTCTGGAAAGCAAGATACCATGGAACAAGAAGTGTGAAGGCTAGAACTCAGCCCTGGAACAGTTCAGAGAATTTGCAGATTGGTAAGCATGAAAGTGTGCTAATTTGACCACTTTTATTTAGGACTTAAGGTAAAATTACCCGACTAAGTTAGCTATTGCATGTGGTGTTGGAGTTTGAAATTTGAACATTGCTGTGGTACTATTAACCAGCTCTTGTAAATTGGTCCTCCTTTAATTTTGCCCATAGCTGAGCCCTAGTCCTTTTAGTAAGTAGCTGATAGAAAGAATCCCATTAAAGCTTAGAGAAGTTAAATTTTACTGTGTTGCTCCTTGGCACCTATATGCTGAAGTCTGTTGCATGAAATTTCTAAACCTGTTTATGACCAGAATGGGGATCAGACTGTTCCTTCCACCAGAGTTTCTGCTGTAAGAAACTAGCTTTAAAACTTTCTTTTACATACAGCTGTATGTAACTTATTCCTGGATACCTGCCCGTATCCTAAGACAAGTAGCTGACCATGTTAGTCTGACCTCAGATGGAAGGGTGGCATTCAGAGAGGCTGCTTCACCAGATCCTAAAAGGGACACCACTCTTCAATTGTATGTTCTCTGTTTTGTGACGGCTTGCTTTTATTATCCAAGATAAAAGTTCAGACTGTGACCACAGAGATCAATGTCTCTATAAATTCATGTTATGTTAGCGCTCTGTTAGATTATCTTTTCATGATCTTGTCAATAAACATCCAGTGGAAGGGATTGAGAACTTTAAGATACAAAACCTGGAGAATGCACTTGATTTTTTTTTTAATTTATTTTAGCCTATTGCTTCCAGGAGTCTAAGGGGATATTTTTGGTCCTTTAATGAGCCTTCATTAATGCTTTAATTTTAGAATGTGATCTCTGCTTTTGTAACCTTGTGCTCCTGAATCCTGTGACTTGTTTCTAGTTTAGGAAATATAACTAATGCAGTTAGCCCATAATAATCAGTTGACCTCATTCTGTGCCTTAATCCACTGCTGTGCATACTACCAGAGGTAATGAATGTAAAAATTATGGCTTTCACTGCATCAGGAGTCATGTAAGTTCTGCAAAGGAGGCAGCTCAGAGGTGAGGCTGGAAGCCAGTGACGCAAGGGCACCCAGTCTGCCACCTGTGCTGCTATCTGCTCTTTTGGACATGGGCTGTATTTGGTGGTGTCTGGGGCTGGATAAAGATGTAATGTTTGTATTTGCTCTGAGGTGCCACTTCACCGCGGATGATATCTGTGATCAGGAAGGGCAAGAGTTTCTCCAAACTTTGCACTCCTTCCCGAACTCCGGCAAAGCACAGCTGTGAAGCTTGCTAGCCCCTCAGGGGCAGTGTGCATTGAGGATGAGGTTGAGGCTCGGAGCCATGCAGTCCTGGAGCTGCAAAGTAACTAACTTTCCTTTCCAAAGGCCATGCATTAAGGATTATGTGAGCCACCCCTGCCTGTGAAATGGGAAGGGGAGGGTGTGTGGTTCCTTGTCTCAAAGTTGGGAGCATCTTTAAGCAGCTGTCTTGCAAACCACAAGGTGCTCCGTAAGTGCTAGGTACCCTGTTAAAGTGTATTTTTAACCCTGTTAAAGGTTGTTTTTTTTTTTATGCTTCCTTTCCTGTCATTGCAGATCAGAGAGAGCTCTGGGTAATTAGTGGCTTTCTCTCTTAATATTTGGCCTTCTCCTTGGTCCTGTTTCATGTAATGAGGTTGCACCTTCCCTCCTTGGGGCTTGTGAGGTGACATTGAAGTCAAATCATCCAGCCCTGTAGCAATGAGCATTTGTTTCTTGGAAAGCCTGTCTGCTTCACAGAGTTGTGGTTTCTGGGGAACTGCTGGATGGCATCTGTGAGAGTGTCCCAGCATTGCAGTTGCCTTACCCACACACACATTGCACCACTTGAACTCATCTGCTGTGGCTAAATTGGTGCAGACTTCAGTGTGAACAGTTAGCTGGGTTAAACCTAGCTTGTGTTGAAACCTGAAGTAGGCTTACCAGCACAGGTTGAGCAGCTGTGAGTCAGGTATAACAGCGTATGTTTGTTAACGCACCTTTAGTTACATTGGTGCCATTTTGTGCCTAAACCTGATTCAAGCTAAAGTGGTCCAACCACTGCTACTACTGGGGAAGCGGGAGTTGGGATGTGTACAGAAGGGAAAGGGCTTTGTGGCAAGTGTGTGGGAAGTGGATGAGCGTTTCTTGTGTCTGCTCATGGACTGCATGCGAGGGAGTCATTTGGGTTGCCAGCAGAGATCTCTGGCTTGCTGAAGCATTTGGAATGGGTTGAACTGTATTTGACTGAGGCCCCTCTGCCCCTTATCAGCAAACCTGCTAACAATAGGACACAGATCAGGTAAGCAGTCCATGCACTTGGACTTGATGTACTGAGCCTCACTTGTGCCACTTAGCTTCGCGTTAATGGCTGCGTTGTGTTCCACCTGGAATGAGCATTGGAATTTTTTGCTGGGATTAGTCACTGACAGTTGTTTACATTGTAAAATCCTCCATTAACACTGCGCCCTGGTTTGGAGCAACCTGGTGAGAGAGGTCAAAGGCTGAACGGGCTGGGAAGCCAAAATCCTTTCTCCTCCTTTCACCCTGTCAGACCCAGTTTGAGAGAACCCAGCCGGTTCTGAACTTGCTCTGCTACTGCTCCAGCTGTACATGGTAGATGGAGTTAAAAATGGCTTTGTGCTCCACAAGTGTCTGCTCTTTCACGGGCCATAGAACTTGTAGTGCAGACAAAGGAATCCTGGTGCTGTCTGCCAAATCTTCTGCTGCAGCTCTTCTGCTTGGAGAAGGCTTGGTCTGTTTGTGGCATGAAAGGAAGCGATGACCTCCTGTTCTGAGACTCCTACTTGAACTCTCCTGCACAGCTTGTCAGCTGTGTTCTGGGCCCCTTTAGAATGTGTCTACCAAAACGAGGGGGAGGAGGGATGGAAACGGCCTGTCCTGAGACGCGGACTTGATCTAAATGTTAAACTATTTATGCAGAACAAAAAGTCCAGTTACATAAAAGCTGGTGCGACTGGGTGGCGGCAGCAGTGCGCTGCTCTGCCTAGTGAGCTGGGGTTCAGAAACTTGGACTGCCTCCTGGCTGTAAACCCAAGACTGGGAAGAGCTTAATGGTTGGCAAAAATTAGATACTTGCTTTGACAGATTGGGCTGCTACTGGCAGAACAAAGGCTCTGTTCCTGTGTGGCTGGAGGTGCAGCGCATTGCCCTGCACAGAGCCATGCTGCCCATCAAGGTGCCGCCTTCTCCTGCGAACTCTGCAACATAGCTTGTGTTTGGTTTTCTCCCTGGGTTCAGCATATTGCCAGTTGTATTTTTCCTTAACACACTGCATTAGCTGATGAGTTGAAGCTGGTAACTTTGGCTCCATCTTGTTGGAAACCTAAGTAGTTTTCTTGTAAACTCCAGCATGGTGACATCAGTAGAGCAAGGGAAAGCTGTCTGCAAACTGTGTCTTCCTTGCGCTGGTCTGTGCAAGCTGCAGCCCACGCACTTCTGGAGATGGATGGGCTTCACAGTGCGTTCATCAGGGATCCTGCGAGCACTCACTGCTACAGTGGTGCCTTTTTTGCCTTACAGACCTTGACAAGGTCCCAGTTCCACAGTGGCTGCCTTCACTGCCACGTTGCATGTGGTGTGGCTAGCCCTCGTCCATGCAGCTGTAATGACTAAGGTCTGTTCTCGTGCTGACTTTGTTACCTGTACAGGCCTCCATGTCCGGCCTGCTGCAGTGGCTGCCTTGCTAACACTTGAAGACTTGTTGAAATTGTCAGCCTTTGCTGTTGCCCTAGTTAGAGAATGATCTAACTGGCCTATAGTAGCTGTAGCTCTTCTGGCCTTCCTTGCTGTAGACTGGAGTTGTTACAGAAGGCCAGAGGGAATGTGGGTCCCTTCCCCAGTGCTGGAGCTGGGCCTTTCATCACCCCAGAGAGAGGCAGCTTCTGCTCCAGGGAAGAGAAGGTCCTGCTGATACTCCGCTTATTGGGCAGGGTGTGAGGATTTGCTCAGGTGCTTGCTTCTCCTGCTGGAATATGGCACTTGGCTGTTCCCAGCTCTCTAGACCAGTGGTTCCCAACCTTTTTAGACCACAGACCAGCAGACTGGCATTCTGCAGATCAGCATACTGTGGACTCGGTATAAAAAAAGGTTGGCTGCCGGTCTGCACTATGCTGGTCGCTTCTGGACTTCCAGTCTGCCAGCCAACCCTCTTGCGGACCAGCAGCCAACTGTTTACAGCCCAGTACCTGGCCATGGCCCAGGGGTTGGAAACCTCTGCTCTAGACCTTTCACCAGTAACACTTGACCTGGAGACTGCCTCAAGTTGGTGAGAGAGAGAGAGAGAGAGAGAGAGGCTTAACCCTTTCCTTGCTGTGCTGGGATTCTGGCCCCCCACAGAGCTTCGAAAGGGGCTGCAGGAAGCAGAGTGAGCTTTATGACCTCACTTCTGCCCCACAATTTACAGTCTAGCCTGTAACTTCAGAGAAGCTTTTCTTTATGGGAAAGTGTATCATCCATCATGTGGCCCTAGGTAGGGCAGAGACATTTACAATGACTAACTTCACTTGCAGCTACTGGAATTCTTGGCCCTGTGTTGGAAACCAAGTTCCTGGGCATGAAGCCACGATGTGAAATGAACCATTCCCTTGCACAGGCAACCAGTTTCCAATGCTTTGGTGGGGGGTGCGGGTGCCTCCACAATCAGCCCAGTTCAAAACTTAGCCTAGCAGTGCCCTTGCTGAGGGCAGTGTGGGGCCCACAGAGCTCTGTGCCAGGTTGCCATAATTTGGGAGCACCTTCCTGGGGCCTATGGAGAAGCCAGGTTGTTCTGTAGACTGCAGGAAAGGATTTAGGGCTAGACCCAGTGACAGACCAGGGCATGGTAGCACTCTGCTCCTTTATGGCTGGTTTGGGAGGTAGCTCAGGATTCAGATCTCTGCCTGAGGTATGGGGTGGGAGAGTTGCAGCACAGAGGGAGCTGGACACTGCAGAGCAGGACCCCAGGCAGCCTGTGGCCTGAGGGAGGGGCCTGAAGTTGGCATGCATGAAAGTCCCACCCTTCAGCTCCCTCCCCTGAGCTGCAGGAAGGCAGCTCCATCTGCTCAGGGGTCTCAGCCTGGCACCCTCCCAAATACAGTTGTTAGCTTCCAGTCCCTGCTAGGGCAGAGGTGAGAGTTGGAGGCTTTTTGTTTAACCCAAGCTGCTATGAGACAACCCAGCCTTCTGCAGCATGGGTGGCAGGTGCCTAGGGGGCTGCTCAGGCTTGCAGATTAGCCGAGCTGCCTGTGTCACACTCGTGTCCCCCTGTAGAATCTGGCTGTAACCTGGCCAAGGTCCCCACCTTTCTCATCACTCCCCGGTGGTGTAGTCGGGCCCCTGAGCCTGGCCTGGCAGTGCGTGCTGATTGACCCTCCAGAGGGAACAAGGGCACCATGAGGAGCGGGAGGGCATGAAACAGAGGGCAGTGTTGCCCTGCTTTATGAGGTGACCGTGAGGCTCAGCACCCGGCTGCAGGCTTGGCACCTCCTGCGTTGCTGCCTTGCTGCCATCCCATTATTGACAGCACCATATACAGCCTCCCGCGCATACCCTCTGCTCCAAGCAACAGGTTGCCAACTCAGAAAACACGGCCGTGTCCCTGCTGGTGTCGCCTGAGGACAGCACCGTGACTGAACCAGCACCATGGCATAGATCTCTGCATCGTTGTTTGGAGCTTAAATACCATGGCAGCCGGTGCTGAGTGATGAGGTGGGTGAATCTGCTCTGCAAAGCAACAGGGAGGTGTGTGAGCTACCAGCAGGGTGGGCCAGGCACGCAGTGTTTCCCTGAGTGCCTTTGTTAGTGCAGGGGGACAGTTTACACAGCCTCACCAGCACTATGGGCAGGGCCCCTAGACAGCAAAACACCCCATTGGGGGCTACAACCCTCCTCCCGCCCCATTCTCCCCTCAGGCTCCAGGGCTGCGTGTGGGCGATCTGTATCAGTTGGGCCCTTGCTTCCGTTTGTTTATCCTTGTGCCTGGTGGCGAGGCACTGGCAAGGCTGACGCAGGAGGCAGTTTGGGGGGGAGCAGCACGCATTGACGTCGGTATCAGAAATCTGTAGCCCTTGGGCAGCTGTCCCCTGCTCGCTTCCATGCTGCTCAGCTCGTTGGCCTGGTAACAGTCACAGTCTTGCATTCTAGCTCTGAGCGGTGGGGGCAGGGCGGGATCAGCAGAAGAGCAGGACCTTACTGTGTCTCTCAGCAGCAGCCTGCGTGAATCTGTCAAGCTAGGCTCAGTTCACTCCCAACAGCACCTGCCCCCAATGCATGCCAGGCACCACCTGTCCAGCCAGCCCCACAAGCACACCTGACAGCAGCAAATCCCAGAGGGGGGGCGCACTTAGCGAAAAAGGGGGGGGGGGGGGGGCGCGCCAGGGGCGGACTTCTTCCTGTGACTGGCCTTTGCCCAGAACCAGAACCATGGGCTCAGCTCTTGCACATGATCAGTGTAATGGTAGACTTAGTTCCTGTGCTGTAATCACCTGACCACCTCAGATCCTGTCTCCTTTCTTAGGGCACTTACCTCCCCAGCTCCCTACAAACCTTTCCTTTCAGCCTGAAGTTTGCAGCTGTGATTTAAGTGATCATCCCCTTGTTTAGTTGGGGGGAGGGGGGTATAGATGCTCCTACTGATCCTTTCTGTCCCATTTACCTTTGCAGGAAACAAATGACAGGCAGGCTCGAGAAGCTAGGGGAGGTTAGAACTCACAGCTCTTAAATGATTTATTATGCCTCATTCATCTGGCCTTTGCAGTTCCTCTGGCCTCCTTATCTCATAGGGGTTAGGAAGCTTACCTACTGCCTACTTCAAATCTGTTGACAGAGTGAATGGCTGTACTGCTTATACCCCCAGGGCCACTTGAGAACCAGAAGTGTTGGCCATCCCTGCCTGACCTGTAGGCCAATTTCTTGCAGAGATAAGAGCGCTCAGCCAGGGGCAAGTACAGAGGCTGCCTTTGGGCCAGGCTCCCCAGGGGGGTGGGGATTAGTGGCTGCAGGAGCTGGGAGGGGGCTATCTTTACTTACAAAATAGAGAACCAAAAAATGGAAGTGTCGTTGGGAAAGAACGTGTTTATTAAAGGTTTCTGGAGGGTTTTTACAAACAATGGAGCGTTTAAAAAAAAATTAAGTGATCGAAGTACTTGACAGTGTCCCTTAAAACACACACAAGCCCCTGGACAGAGGAAATCACACCAGCGAGGAGGTCAATACTGCAGGAAGAGCAGCTGGCATCTGCATAGTTCTAGTAGGAAAGATTGCAATGCTGCTGATGCTAGTAAGTGTCATCCTGGCATTAATATAAGAGAATGCCAAAGTATGTACGCAAGTACCTGTAGAAAACAAAGTGCATCAAATAACACGCCAGGTGTGTATTGTAGAATCAATTTATTTACCCAAAACAATGAATTAGGTGTGATGCTTATTACTGTCAGCATTTCAATAGACACTTGATCTTATTTACAGCTTCTGGAGGTCGGTCACCCATGCAGTTGTGATAACTGGCCGAGTTGTTTGCTGCTTTAGATCAATGCATCACAATAGTTGTTTGTATTGCACCAACATCTGTCTACTGCTTTAGATTGAATTAAATAAGTTACATTACAGTGCAAAATAAGTTGGTTTGCACACACAAAAAAAAATAAAAAAAATTGGAAGTTATGACCCGGGGGTTTACAGTTTACACATTCAACATCTGTAGTCTTTTTTCAATGAATTTATAAATAGTATAGCATATTGTACAGAGCTGTTTATAAAGTAGTACGCTTAGATGATACAATACAGAAAGATTTGGCTACTTACAACTGAAGGCATGCATTAGTTTGATATTGTACATTGTATCAACTATGACATCTTACACAGAGAAATATGGAAACTTGGCTGACAGCTCCTCAACTTTTGGTTTAAGAACAAAAAAAAGTTCTCTTCCATGCAGCAAAGAACCCAAACTTCTCTGGAGAGTTTGATTCGCTGAGCTATATTGCACATTTGTACATCTGAAGCCCTAATGGTACCACACACTTCTTCCACAAAGTATACAATGAGTTTTGGTTGAGGGGAAGCAAAGGGGGGGGTTTCTTTTTTTACATGACACATGCAGCAGTTTTGGTAGATGTGTTGCTAAAAACACATGCACGCAACAAAACAACCTTACATGTCTGCAAAATTGTTTAGGAAGCGATTACTCCAGCATTGCTGAAAAGGAAAGAAAAGAGAAGAGTTAATGAGAGCATGAATGGTCTGTCATTATAAAAGCAAGACTCTGCCAGATCAATAGTGATAGAAGAAAGAAGGTTAAGTTTGATATCAGGCTGCTGATTTCATTGAAAGGACACGCTGTTAGGTTTCGTTTCTAACGCCAGTGTGAAAGCCAGTGTCAGAGCTCCCACCCATCTCCATGGGGCCAGGATTTCATCTCAGATATTACAAGGCAAAAGAATTTGAAAGCCGCCTTTTGGCATTTCAGTGTCCAGCCAAGCAGAGAGACCAATTTGGTTTCGTTTGCTAGATGAGTTTTCCTCCCAGGTATGCTGCACTACTGCAGGGCCTGGTCTTTGTTTGAAAAGCAAATGAAATACTACAGAAACTTCCTGGAAAGAATTTCAGTGGCTATTTTTTAAGCCTGTTTGCAAATTTAATTTGGTAAAAACTAAACCCTCAAATTTTGGCTCAAAGCAGACCTAACACATGTCCCTTTAATCATCCTGGTTATGCAGCCAGTTCTGGGAAGCAAGGTAGGAAAGAAGTCATGATACACCTGAGGCTTATGTGAGGCGTGAAGTACAACGTCATGAAGCTACTGTTGTACTTTACCCTGAAACACACCGTGGACTTTATCCCTGTCTTTGAAGGTAACACACGCTCTGCTTCCCTACAGTTGGACTGCTCTCCAAATACTGCCCTTCATAGCAGAGCCCATGATTTATAGGGTCCAAGAGTTCAGAGTATGCGTAATATTAATGTCATTAAGATATGTGATTAGCAGAGATTAGGGAAACAATTAATGGTTAGAAGTGCATAAAGGTAAAACGAGACAGGTGCAAGATCCATTTTACCTCCTTCCCTCCCATCTCTGCAGATTCCACCATCTCTCCTGTTTGAGCTGCTTGCCACTACATTCCACTTGGCAGCTGTTCTCAGAAGCAGCTAGCACTGCTGTACTGCATTTTATCATCACAGATGAAAAGCTTGTTTTCTTACCAATAGGTGTTTATGAAACAGCCTCCCCTCACACATTAGCCTTGTAACGCTGGGACAGAATGGAATTACAGCACCTTTCAGACTGTCTCCTGGAGGGCTATTCAGAGTAGATCAGCAGACACTATTTATAGTGCATTTGCGTAGGCAAAAAGGAGAATCCATTTACATATATTTCAAGCAGTTCTTTGACTCTCAGATTCTCTGTCAAGAGGAACCAGTGGCTTGGGACCCCCTGAAGGAGGTAGAGAAGCCCCAACTAGATGTCTGACATCTGCACAGGGACAGATGCCCCCCCAGCTAATGGCACAAGGTAGGATTTGCCAGGCATGAGTATGCTCTCCTAGAAGGAGCTGCTGTCAATGTGAAAGCATCAACTGATGGCTGGCTTCCAGCAGAAGCTCTAGACAGATGCATCTCATCTAGCCGTGTCTCAGCCTGGCCTGACAAACCCCTTGTGCTTCTCACCTGCCAGGGATCACGAGGAAAAAGCTGCCACGGGAATGCATTAAGAAACCCAGAGCGGAGAAGCAGACAATAGAAAGCTCACTGAAGGGTGAAAGAAAAAGAAACCAGAACTGAAAGGCATAGAACTGTTTGAAGAACCAGTGGTGTTGAATAGGGCAGGGGGATGCGCAAGCCTCATAGCAGACATGCTGTGTCCACAGGGTCACATGAGATGTCCACATGGTCATTAGGCTAACTGGATCCCTTGCAAGTGAACTCTTCAGAGGCATGACATATTTCCTCTCTGCTGCCTGGATCACAGCTACTAAGCTCCAATAATACAGAATGCAAACATCTTCTACAGGGAGACACTCCCTCCCCCCCCAAAAAAATCTGTATATGGAGATGAGCCTGGTGCTGCTGTCCTTTGGGGCAGTCAGACATGAGGCTAGGAATGGAAGAGGGGTTTCTTCTACTAATACAAGCTTTGGCAATAAATTTTGCTTTTAACTTGAGACTAACTGCTGCATTGTGCCTAGAGGACCTGTCAACTGTCTGTCAGCTAGGGACAAAAAAATTCACAACTTATGCCAGTTGGAGAGGAACAGTTTGGTTACCCAAGCTCTCTCAGTTCCCTGATGCCAAGTGGAGGGAGCCGTTTCGGTGACATTGCCCTACTCTGTTAAGTGTCTGAGAGCTGTCCCGCCTTAGTCCAGTGAAAGGCTGCTCAAGAGTCCATGTCTTCAACCCCAAGACCCAGCCACTGTGCAGCACATGTACAACAGACAGCAGCTTTCTAGGCACCTGCTCAAACTGCCTCAATTGAGAGAAAAGTGAAATACACCCTGGAGAGGATCAATTCCATTCCTGTGGCAACATCTTTTAGCATAGGAAGGGGTAAAGGTTTGCTGTACTTTGTACAGACTCATTCCTTGAGGCACTTGCAGACACTCCCATCTATTCCAAAGGCAGCTGCTGTACCCCCAGTTGCTGAGCACGTGCAATTCAGGCAGGCAGTGCTCCAGATTTAGATAATGCCTTTAAAGCAATGCAATTGCCCAGATGGCCCCAGGCACTCTGGATCTCCTAGGCTCCTCTCCAACAGCCCAGGTCTACCTCTCCATGCAGCAGCAGGGTTGCATGCTGCTTCTGCAATTACAGCCAGGGCACTGGAGTGCACTTCTAATATGGTGCACAACTTAGCTTGAGACAGAAACTTTAAAGAAACCTCCCCACACACACTGTGACCACACAAATCCTTTCCAGGCATTTGTGGAGCCCAAACTGCCTAGTGCTCAAATTACTAAGCATTTGCTGTGAACACCTAGGTCTAGGATGCAGAGTTGGGACATGAAACTAAGCCCAGCTGACGTTTAAGTGGCTGCTGACAAGTTGCTAGACTGTCAGTACAAGCTTGTAAAAACAAGGGGCACGTGCTCTCCAGTGTAGGTGGAAAAGAAACTGCAACCAGCAAGAGCTTATGTAGCAGCTTTCCCGGAAGTTACCCTTGTAACCAAAAGCCTTTGGCTTCCATTGCAACCCCAGAGTCTGCCTGCACCCCATACTCCAGGACTGGGGGGCTCCATTTCGAGGTGGCAGTGCCCTCAGCTGCCTGTGAACACAGAGCCCTTTGTCCAGTGTTCCCAGAACCCAATGCCATGTGACTGCATTGCAGCAAATTGATTTGATCAAATCTAGTCGTAGTCCACAGAGTACAAGAGAGGCTTGCATGACATGATGCTGTCAGTGCCCAGTGCAGAGAGCATGCCCTGCTGCAGACACTGCTCTCGTATTCTGAGGAACGAGAGCAAGTCGCTTATTCTTGGGATGGACATTCTTCTCAGTACAGAGGTCCTTCTCCAGCCACCAAATACACTAGTCAACACAGAACTCAAATGCTTGGTGACAAGGACCCGACTCAACGCCTTAAACAAGCCACTTCATGCTTACTAAAAGCACCCCTCTGCTAAAATGCACAGTGCTGAGGGGCAGCAGACAAACAAAACAGCTCCCTAAAGAACAGCTCTAACAGCTGGGGGAACAGATCTTCTGCAGCTGAAGCTAGGCAAGCCTGAAACCCTTGAGTTTATCCTCTGTGCCGGCCAGGATCCAGCTTATTGTTTCCTGTACCTGTCCCCTTCAACAGAAGTTAAAAAAAGTAGCATGACCCAGCTGCTTTTAAGAGCAGTCTCAAAGGCAGTGCAGACTATCAAAGCACTGCCAGCCAGCTTCCAAAGACACCACGACCCCAGCGCTAGCCTGGCGGGGTTTAAGAGGATTGGGGGTTTCTTCATCTTTTCACACTACCACCATGTGGAGAGGGCATTTCCACTGACTGGGAACAAACAGTTGCTCGAGCAGAGGAGCACCTGCACTGCAAACACTAACACCTGGGAAGGGTAAAGGAGGCGACACCCTGTCCACAAGAGGCATTCCACATTTCCTACTGGGTGAATGCTTCAGAACCGAGTGACCCCTGCTCAGCAGTACAAGCACGTTTCACACAAATTCCCATCCAGTCCCAAGCAGCGAACCAGTGTAAACAGGGAGGTCCTCAAAAAACAAAGATCTGATAGATTTTCCCAATTTTACCACAGACTGAACAACTGCAGCATCCTGCAGCACCGAGACTGCCAGTCCCCCCAGATCTGTGGTACAAAGCACCGTTACGGTTCTGAACGTAAAGTGTTTGCTTCAACCGGAGCCTCACACTAGAATGAGTAACGTGGTGATAATAATGTAGCACAGCAGAGTTTGACAAAACGCAGCATGGAATGAAGGAAATTACTATTTATTCTTGACATGTAGGTGTACAGCATATGCCATTTTACAGCAAGTTATCACTGGGATGGTGAAATGGAAGAGAAATACTCACTTTAGTCGAAGGATGTTGGAAGGCATTGGAGAAAAACACCACAGTTAGGACTGTTAATGACTTACACATTGTTGATACAGGACTGATTTTGAAAAACATGCTCTAACACTTATCGCAATAATGAATGTGGTTAGTGCCACATGAAAATAAAAATAGTTCTATACAATATGTTCAATTTGGTCATGTGCTATTTACAGATTTTACAAAAACCACACACGAGCTTGTTACTTGTTTAAGTCAGGCTATAGCAGGCCAGCAGAGGAACTCTCAAAATATTTAGCTGATTTTTAGTGCCCTCATAAAAGTGTAAGAAATCCAATTTCAAACTATGCAGTGCAAGTTATTTTTCCAGGCCCCATTACAAAAAGCTTTGATTTTAAAAGACCGAACCGAAGTCTGACACACATAAGTAAGGTATTAAAATGGAGCTCAAACCATCTTCTACAGTTAAAATGAGACAGAGTTCTCTCTCTTCATCCATTTCAAAGTTTTTGTCTTTAAGCTAGACTGAAGTAGTTCTTTCCTGTCCTCCCCCCGCTTTCCCTCCACAAGTGGGCAACACTGGTTAAACAAGGTGGGTTAGAATAAAAATACATTAGACATTTAAATAAATAACCTTAAAAAAAGCTACGTGTGTTGAGAGGATGAAAGAACCCAGCAGGCTGCACCTGGAATGATGTTTTCTGCACAAGCAAAAATAGGCTTACCTCTTACAGAGACTGGTGTAAACAAGACTGTCGGGAATCTAAAAGGTGGGTGCAGGAGGGGGGCAAACCAAAAATACTGAGGTAGCAGTACTCTCTGCCCAGTGCAGAAAAACCGTCTTATGAATTAAAAAAAAGAGAGACTGACCATATGACAAATTAGGTTCAGATGACCATGCAGAAGACAGACAGTTACATGCTTTTTTAGTTTTAGACAACACACATTCATTCCCTAAAATCTGCTGCCAATTTCATTTGATAGTGTCCGCTGGCTCAAAAGAATTTTTTTTTTTTTACAAGGATGAATCGACTATTCAACAGAACACTGTACATGCTTTTCATCTACAAAAAAATATTTGCATAAAATAGTGTTAGTTCTCTGTACATGTCAATGGACACTTTAATTGTGTATAAAAGAGGAATATATTGCCCCCACTGGAGTCAGAAAAAGCAAAAAACAAAATCTAGAGTATGAAACCTCCATCACCGGCAAGTATGTTCATGTGAATATTCAGCAGAAATAGACAGTTGCTCTAAACAATAAAAAAATTGATTAAGTTAAACATCTTTATGTAAAACGGTCACTATGTCAGTCAAGACCAGAACATGTCACTAAAGTTAGTGTCTGTACTGTAAAGCCAGATAACCAAGGGCATGGTAATGAGCACAAACGGCCAGGAAATCCCTTCGGTGCATGCTGATAAAGAGCACGGCTTGGTGGCAGGCTGCACAATATCTTTACCAGATTCCAGGTAGTTACGCGCCGCAAACTTAAGTGTCTCATCCAGCAGAATGACGGGGAGTGAGAATTTCAACACCATCAGCCACTGTGTCACATTCAGAGGCGTGATCTGGAAGATAATCTGTGGAAGAGGACCCCAACGTTAGAGTCTCCTACAAGAGGAGGAGTTTTAAACAAGCATTGAAAAAAAAAAAAAAATCTTTACTGCAAGTAACTTATTTTTGGCACTGTTCTCCTTAAGCGCATTAGTGGGCACAAGTGACGTGAACTTACTGGCAGTGGTTCCACATAAAGGATAAGGAAGTGAAGTGACATGGACAAGCAAATGGCACCCATCAGCCAGACATTCTCCCATGGAGGCATCCTCATTAAGGACTGGTTTTCTGATAGACTGCAATACAAACATGGGACAAATCCAGCATTACAACAGGCCAGTCAACACACCAGGAAACAAAAGGCAGTTCAGCAGTTCCCAGTGTCCTGGTCACACACGAAGGAAGACAAGATGCAAAGGATGTGCTTCAAGTGAGGTCGCAACTTATTCAGCTAAATGGGACCACTACCTAGCAATTCAGTCACAGCAGGGTTTGGGACACCATGTCCTTGACTGTTCAAGCCAGGCACATGCTGGAAGTGGGTTCTCTCCTCAGTTTCAGAAGTAAGGAACCAGGACTGATCTGGTACCAATCTGAACCTCCCTTCCTCACCTACCCAGCTGGTTCCCTGATCTGCTCTGGAGGAGAAGCTGAAAAACCTACCCCACTTCAGCCAATCTGGCAGTGCAAAGAAATTCTTGCCCTGCCCCGGATAAAATACAGGAACAAGCAGAACACCCACACTGCAGCACAAAACCTTTCCCTACTCTGATCCCACTCGTGGCAGGGTGGGGAGGGGAGCTCCTGCCCCAGAAAGAACTCATAGGACTAGAAGGGACAGGGCAGAATAGTGAATTTGATTCTTACAGGTTACCCGTACTTTGTAACCCCCTACTGTAGACTGAAGGAAGCTGATCTGTGCTGGCTGCAAAGAGCCAAGAGGCTCAATTCAAGCTGCATTTTAATATTATCCACTTGAATTGGACTATAGTGCGTACAAGGTTGCATTTAGGCTTACTCTAATATCCTGCACTATATAACGTTGTAACACAGTCAGTCAGCCTCCTCCTAGGCTGAACCTGCACAGCAGATTTGAATAGGGCACCTTCTGGCTAAGCCAGAGGGGAGTTTTGTGCTGGAGGACCGAGTTCAGAGAGGGCCAGGTTCTGCACCTCACCTTAACTTTCAAGTCTATTTCTCTGCCTTCCAAAGTACATTTCTTCAAATACCCTTGGCTTACTGTGCTAGTTAGCGGTTTCCATTTATAATGCATTGTATTAATTGGCTGAGGCCATACTCCCTTAGGGCAGGAAGAACTATTTTTCATATACTTAAACTGCCTTATTTTAGGTCTCCTTGGTATCACTTCATAGCAGCAGTGCGGGGACTCGTCTGATTGATGAGGCTTGAATTAGAAGTGGAAAACATCCATGCAGTTAATGCCTCACAGTCAAATACCAAGATGCCAAGAGTGAACTTGAGGGTTTAAAATTACACCTCTGCGTTTATGGAAGGTCTTCAACATGACCCAGGAAAGCTGCTCCTAAAGGATGCCTGCACTGTGCAAATTCATGAAAGCATCATAGCACTGTTACCCATTACTTGAGTGTCCACACGTTACAATGGACACAGGGTGCACAGCAAGTCATGGCCTCAGGCAAGAAGTTCTCAGCGAAGCTTAACTTTCCACCTTAGAGATACTAACCTGTTGAGAGCATTGCACATCTCTATGGTGACCAGAACAGAAAGAGCCATTGTCATGGGGTATGGAGACTCAAAGACCACGCAGTCTACACCCGAGAAGTCTGGGTTGTCCTCTTTACACTGTAGGAAGTGGCTCTACAAGAGAACAAAGCAAGCACTCGGTTCAATCATGGTGATCCAATTTTAAAAGTTAAGCTCAGGATGCAATGCAGGATTTCTTGCACAGGCTAATAAGAGACTGTACTCAGTGTTGGGAGGAACTACTTTCTCCATGTCAAGATAGTTCTTATTAATTTATTGCACATAACAGTCCTTCAGTGCTGGTGGTCCTTCCAAAAACAGGTCAGCAGCTTACGTATTTGACCTCTCAGCTTTTAGTGAGCATTAACTGAATATGCACAATCGTATCACATAGTCAGTCAGAAATGTTCCTTTAAAAGTAGAGCACACAGTGGAACACCACCATGTCATTAGAGAGAGAGAGACTACAGTTCTGCAAGCTTCTTAAAAAGTAAAATGTAACTGAGCAATACCAGCTGGTAGAAGGTAACTCTTGGGCCACCATCAGCAGCGATGAACCACCAGGCAGCAGCACCCACTGTAGCAGCTCCAACGTAACCTTGAGGAGGGAAAAACGCGGTTGTCTATATTACAATGCGAGAGACAAGGCCTCACGCACCTCCCTTGAGCGTCCCCCTCCACCACCACTTGAGCACACTGTAACGTGCCATGCAACTGTGTTCGTTTCCTTCAAGAAAGTGGCTCGGAAATGTTAGCTGGACAGATTCCCGTTGGGATGACCTGACACCTGTAAGGAGCAGTCTTTCGTCTGTTCACACAAGCTGCCTATTGCAGTTAAGACACATGAGGAATTCAAGTGGTTAGAGCTCTGCAAATCATCCTGCAGTCCTACAGGCACAGCTGTGCCTGTTACCTACGAGAATAGAGCAAAGCAACAAGAATGGTGTGAACGGAGGAGGTGTGCTTAACTTGTGGTGACTACTGCAGACAAGTGATGCCAAAAGAAAGCACGAATCTTGGACTTCAGGGGCTAGAAGGAGCACACTGGTTCAGCCGTACACTCAGGGACACACTCAGGGACCCCAGTCCAGAACCATAGCAGCAAACACACTACCAGACCTGCGACTTCCAAACAGCTTTCCGGAAGACGTTCTATATGGACATTTTTAAATTTAAAAATAAAAGTCAGTATTACTCACATCCAATAGCCAGGTAACGGAAGAAGAGCCACCCACTGATCAGCGGCTCTTTAGGGTTGCGGGGTGGCTTATTCATAATGTCTAGATCAGGAGGGTTAAAGCCCAGAGCTGTGGCAGGGAGACCATCTGTTACAAGGTTTACCCACAACAGTTGGACAGGAATTAAAGCTTCGGGAAAACCCAGAGCAGCAGTCAAGAAGATACTAGAAGAACACACACAAATACAAGGTTACTCACGGGTATGTTAGATCAAAATAATTTTACAACAAACTCAAGTGGTAGATTCACAATTAACACAATTTTGGAGACAGCCTTTTACATGTAGCCGCCACGTCTAATAAATCTGCTCTGTTCAGTTACCAGCACGCCAGAGCAAAACATTCAGATGAAGTCACTTCCTCGGCTTACCAAACAACTTCGCCAACATTGGAGGAGATCAGGTAACGGATGAACTGTTTCATGTTGTTGTAGATTGCCCGCCCTTCCTCCACTGCAGCTACTATGGTTGAGAAGTTGTCATCAGCTAACACCATCTCAGAAGCCGTTTTAGCCACTGCAGTACCTGACCCCATAGCAATCCCAATTTCTGCCTTCTTCAGGGCAGGAGCATCATTGACGCCATCCCCAGTCTAAAACACAGAGTGCAAACAGAACAGTACATGTGGGCACTTGCATATCTTTGGAGGATCTAATGGCAATTTAGTGGGTAGGGAGATGCAGATGGGTGATGGTGCTTTCAAGCAGTGGTTCTCGGCCTTTTTAGCCTAGAGGCGCCCTCCATGGAGCGGCACCCCGTTAAAAATCTGCTGTACTTGTAGAGAGGTCGGGAAGGAGGAGAAGCTAGCAGGGAAGAGCCTGCACTTACTCTCCTCACCAGTCTGCCCTTATCCTGCTCATCTCCTCTGTCCCTTCAAAGGCTGTCAGGACACCCCAGGCTGCTGTGGCACCTTGGCCAAGAATCACTGCTTTAAGATAAATAAAGGATAGCGAGCTTAAACCCAAGTGGAGGAATGCGAAGAGGGGAACGACAGGATTGGAGAGCCGGGTAAGACAGGGGACCTTTGCAGCTATGGAACCAAGGAAGTGCTTCCAAAGCTGCTATTTTGGCTACATCGGGAATCAAGAGGTGCACTACAGGAGGCACAATCGACTTAGCTGACTGCCCACTGCTCGAGTGCCAGTAATTCGGTTAAAAAAGAATCCGTTTCTCCTTGCCTAACACACCAGTCTCAGGTCAGCTCTGAGGCTGCACACCAGCACAGAACGCCTGCTGGGCTGAACAAAAAAAATGCCTGTTTCAAGAGACAGCAGCACCTTTGTTGTACAGGCTGGGGGGGG
>NW_005841833.1:5299911-5317647 GCF_000455745.1 Alligator sinensis | reverse complement strand
GTGGGGGGGGGGGGGGGGGGGGGGATACACAACGTGCTTGAAGGAACAAACGGGTTCTAAGCATCTACATTTTGTAAATGTTAGGAAACGAGGCTGAACTGCATGGAAACAATAAAGTAATTCTTACAATTAACTTGCTAAAGAACAGTGCACTTTGCAGTACTTTTCTAAGTGGAAACAATGGAAATGGAAACAACGATTGACAAAAGCATCACTAGTTGGGTGAAAACTGATTCTCACTTGTCAGGGAAGACAAGTTTTCCGAGCCAGTGCCAGAGAATTTCTCTCTTGTCCTGTGAAGGTCCTTCTTATGCAAAAAGGGAGTTAATCAACAGTTTGCCAAACTATTTAGGCATTAGTTTGACTAGACAATTTGTTCTTAATAGTGACATTTCTTTTACAAGACGCGCACACTTCTAATTACTTACCATAGCCGTAATCTCATCGAAAGACTGAAGGAACTCAACAATCTTAGACTTATGGGAAGGCTCTACGCGGGCAAAGCAACGAGCATGTAGGCAAGCATCTCGCTGGGCAGCTGGGGAAAGTTCATCAAACTCACGTCCAGTAAAGGCTTTTGAAGAAACATCTTCATCCTCCGCAAATATACCAATGCGACGACAGATGGCTACTGCTGTGCCCTTGTTGTCCCCAGTAATCATAATAACTCGAATACCAGCTTGCTTACACAACTTTATAGATGAAGCGACTTCAATTCTGGGGGGATCCAGCATCCCCACACAGCCAACAAAGGTCAGGTTGGTCTGAAACAGGAAAGCATGAAGTTTTAGTAGGAAAATTAACATTCACGAGTATTTCTTTGCTAGGCCAGTAAATACTGTTTTCATGGCATGCCAAAGCATCTCAAAAATCATTAGTTTCAATTCAGGATTTTCTACTGCTCCTGGGCCATCTCTATTTCACCAGCTGCATTGGCCGCGGGGGAAGGAAGGCAGGGATTTCTTAGGGCGATGTCTTTTCACTGGGCTAACTGTATAGTTGGGATAGAATTAGACAAGTTTTCAAACACAACACAGGACCTGATGATCAGCATCTTGCATTTGAAAGCTCATCTAAACTCTATCCCACCTACACAGTTGGTCCAGTGAAAAGCCATCACCCTAAGAAATCTTTGGCCCTTGCATCATTTCTGGCCCATCATGGCTACACCACTCTTAGACTACCAGAAAAACCCCACCTAACTCAATGAGTCGCCATATCTCAGCCAGAAGAAAATGCTGAAACAGGAGACAGAAGCACTAACCTCATAACTAATAAAGTTTGCAGACTCCTCAAGATTCATTTCTTCCTTCCTTGGTGGATTGTCATGCGTTGCCAGAGCCAAGCAACGCAGGGTGTCTCTGCCCGTACCCCACTCTCGAATGACAGACATTATCTTCTGCTTAATTCCCGACGTTAGGGGCAGCTTTGTGCTTCCAACACGGATGTGTGTACACCTATCGATTACACCTTCAGGAGCACCCTACAAAAGCAAAGCAAGCCAGCACAGTTACTAGTCAGAGTTGCCCATCTCTAGGAGAGAGAGCACTAGATTCTCATTCATTCCAGCAGTTCAACGACAGTTGATGTGGGCACAACTTTAAAATCACGCAGCTTCTGCAGCCATTTCAGAGCAGCACTTCTAGCGATCCGAGCTCACCTTAACAAACATCTTGTTCATCGATGTCCGGCTTGGTTTGTTTGGGGTACAGTACACAGACATGGACTTTCTGTCTCTCGAGAACTCCAAAGTGAAGTCTTTCTTCATAAGCTGCTTTATGACCTGTGCAAGGGACACAAGCAGTAACACTACATTTAGATTACAACAAACAGACCTGGGAACAAGCTTTGTTTGCAGTAGCCTAGCTGAAAGCACTGACCGAGTTGCAAGCATTTGCACGTTCAATTCTGGAAAGTCCTTTCAAATCCGTATCAAATACATTCATCTTCTCCACCAGGCAGGACAGTGCAGTCTCCGTAGCTTCTCCAACCTTTTCATATACCCCTTTAGCCTTCAAATAAACAAAGAATGAGTTACTGTAAAAATACATACATTTATATAAAAAAAAACAACACACACTATTTTTGGCAGGTCACCACAGTGAGATTTCCAGTGATATATATAACAAAGGGAAACAATGCTTGGCAAATATTGTTGAACCTAACAGTAAAATCAGGAAAAACTTTTTTAAAGGCACCTAAGTGCCACTAACCAAAATGTCTTGTTTCAAGACTGGTTTTCTAGCATTTCACTTATTTACATCCCCAGTGCTAGATCCTGAACAGTGCAAGTAGTTGCTTTAAAAAGCCAAGATCTCAGGCAGGCAAGGCAAGTCTAGTGGCAGCGCCCTCGCACAACGAAGTGGAAGACGGGCCTCAGATTTAGATTCATCTCACTCTTTACACTCGCGCTGCTCAACACTGTTCTGCCAGAAAAGCGTGGCATTAACCAGTTCAAGGGATTAAATGTTCTCCCTTCACCAGAAGAGAAGTGGAGTGACCGCAATATTGTGATGTGGCGCTCGGGACTGGGGTCTTGCACTGAAATGAGGCGGCCAGGCCTGCCATGTCTGAGGAAGAGACAAAATGAGGCCAAAGAACAAAGATTTAACTTAATTCTGGTTTCCCTCTGTATCAGAGTCACATACTTACTTCATTGTAATCCAAAGAAGAATCATTACAAAGTGCACAGATGGTCGCTAGTTCTACAAGGCCATCAAACTGACTACATTTCACAAGTTTGTCGTCTCTGTGCCTGTCCGAAAAAAGGAACGGAAGCACAAGGTTACTAAGTCACATCACAATTCAGTGCTCTTGCATCTCACTCCTTCCTCCCCTCGGTCACTGCCTTTACGTATCGAACGGTATAAACACGGTTTAGTCGGTGCTCAGCACGGAGTCTAACATGAGGCCCTACGGCAACTGCGGGACACCTACTCCAGATTTCCACGCACACCGTCTGTCCTGAAGGGACAAGCTCCATTTAAAGCTATGGTAATTTTAAACAAATAGACTGAAAAATTGTGCCTGGGTTTTATTTTATTCTCTTTTTTCCACAAAGGAGTCAAGCTTTAGGATATATTTCTTCCTTCCTTGCAGTGACAATTTTCAGTTTCAGTGGGTCACGTTTCTTTCATTTCTTCCCCCCTCCCCACCATTGTTAGAAACTATTTAGGCTTTAAAATACAGTCTACATTTTTAAGTACCAAAAAAAAGATGCATTCCTTTTGCTCAAGACAAAGATGAGAACAGTTCAGAAACAGGAGTGCCGATAAAGGAAGGTGGTGTGATTATTGTTGAAAATAAGCCTGGGAAGAATTCCTGGAAGCAGTAGGTCTGAGGGAGAAATGACTTTGTAGGCAAGCAAAAGAAAGGGGATATTTTAAATTCTGGGATACAAAGTAAGAGCCTAGTTAAACGATTTGTGAAAGGTGATATGGGTGGTTCATAGCTCCGAGAGGAATAAAACACTTCCCCCAATTCCCAGTGCAGTCACAGCCGTAATCATACGGCCAATTAGCCTCTGATTCCACTTTCCCTTCTAGGCCTCTCACTCTAAAGAGGGAGTAAAGGAGAAAATGAAAGCAGTGGCAGAGCCTGAAGGACCTAGAAAGGGCCATGAGCTTGAGTTTGATGCAAGAGAAGACAGAAAAACAATGAGAAGTCCCAGGCAACAGAAGAAAGCAGCTGTGATGCTACGGTTTGAAAAACAAAGAATTTAACATCCTCGGTTTTGTTGCATATCTTGTTTATATATCCCTACGTATGGGCTAGGCCAATCTGCGGGCACTAAATTGAGACCCTTAGAAAGCCTGTTTAATATGTAGTGCGCATGATCCTCAGACCAGTTAAAAACACGAGTGCAGGTGAGCACCCCGTTTTCCACTGGAGAGGAAAGTCAAACTCTGCCACAGCACTCTACCTCTGATTGTGAACTTGAGATGGGTGTGGAGCGGTCTGTTGCACTGCGACAACATGATATCTCGTAAATGCAACAGTTGCACATCAGAGTTGCATTTTTCACAATCAGAACTAATCACGGTAATGCACTTTCTGGGACACTGGCATACCTCAAGAGTAGCAAGGAAGAATTACTGAGACGTTATGGCAGTTGCTGCCAAGTATTTTTTTTATAAGCTACGGAATACTGGGGACCTCCTCCACTGCCAGTGTTAATAAACAGTAACTCTCCACCAGCACAGCCATTTTTCCCTTGTGGGCTTTCCTTGAAAAATAAGGCCATTTCTATCCAGCAAGTCTTAAGGTAGGCACACAGCAACTCAAGCTACACAGCAAGCTCCCAGCATTGTTCTGCTATATTGCAAACTCTACAAGCTTTGGAACCTCTTTTTTTTTTTTTGCTCTCCTAATACAAGTATTTTTTTATCCGTTAGCGAACTTCCTGGTGGTAAAGGCAAGGTAACATTATAACAAGTGGAGTGAAGTGCCCACCTCCATGCTTTACATAAAATAATAAAAATCCTGACATCTCCCCTCATTTTCTGACAGTCATTGACTTATCCCCAGCTGATCTGCATGAAGCAGCAGTCCCAAGGGTTAACACAGCCACTGCATGCCCCTTGCCACAGACACCAGCCCCCAGTGGGGTTCCAGACTCCCTTTGCGGGCAGTGGCTCCCCCCCCCAAACTTCCAGCCTCTCGGGCCAGGTGACTGCTCCAAAGGACATACACCTGGCACCCCACTAACGCTGGCATTCCACACCCCTCACTGCAGCTGGGCACATCTGAACAGACATATTAAGAAACTCCATTCAAGTACATGACAAATCCTTTACGTACAGGAAACTGCCACAAAGATCTGATGGCCTAAGCTTATCTGCTGAAGCAGAAATTCAAGGTCTAGTTTGCAAATAACTTTGGAAAGACAGATAGATGTGGGGAATTTAAGACTTCTCAATGTTGAGACGACTACGGTCCCAACTGCTGTGAAAATTAATAGATAATTACTACTGATACTGCTAGGACATGCATAACTTTTTGGAGATATGCCAGAAATCTTACAAGATCTTTGAGGAAAAGTATTTAAAAAAAAATGTAGCAGAATGTATATTACAAAACTTGGCTAATGAGTTGAAACTAAATCCTCATAAGCATCTCAACTGCTAGAAAACCCCCCAAAACAACTACTGAGGACTTTTGTGCAGCTTCTTTTGCTCAGTTGTTCTCTGATGACAGGAATTCTTTCCCTGGACTAGAATTCTGGCATTCCCAAAGTATCAGGGATGAAAACATCTCCCAACCCTACATTTTAATCTTACACTGTTTATTAACATTGGCAGAAGTCACCCACACTTTTTCAAAGCCAGAGGTTTCGAGTGTATACATTCAGATTAAGCACACATCAAAAAGCTGTAGAAAATACCAGAAAAAAGGATCCAAATGCTGAACTGCTGACCCAACAGGTACTAGAGATGCTGATCACGTGCCATTGTTTGAAAAGGTTCATTCCAGAACCTGTGCAACTTGAAGAGTCACAGTCCTAGAACAGAACCAACTGACAACCAGCAAGGGCTGTAAACAGACGGCGAGTGGATTGCCTACCAAAATCCCGAGGGGCTGGGTCAAGATTTACTTATTCAGACCTAGAATTCAGCTCTCATACAGGACGGATTTCAGATTGAAATATTTTAGTGATTTAATAAACTAAAACCTAGAAAATGTTCACAAAGGAAGACTCTTTGGATGTCTACGTCCAAGATTTCATCAACTCTGTGTTCATGACATTTTGGTTTTCTAGGATTTCAATTTACCATTTGATTTAATGTTTCAAAACATACAATTCTAGGCCTAAATACTTTTCTTGAGCCTTAGGGTTTATATGCATACTTTGGCTGGCTGAGAACCCTTTTTATATTAAAAACATCAGGCATCGCCATATAGTCTGAGCTGCCAGAGTCTGAAGGGGTTTGTCCAGAGGCATTTTGCATGAATAAAAAGTACTTACACTTCTCCCATGGGAGCATACGTTGAACCAGTAATAGTGAATTCATTCAGTGTACAGCTGTCTCCTTCTACTCTATCCAGGACAAACATCTGTAACAAAAGTTCACAAAAATAAAATTGTTATGGATTGCACACACACACTTAACTGATTCAAATCAGGGGCAATTGTGATATTAGGCATATAATACAAAGACATAGAGATGAAAAGAGAAATGATCAGAGCGTTCAGCGAGCAGGGCCTCCTCACACAGCAGCTGCTCCACGGCAACCTGTCCACCTGCCCACTCTTCCCTCACCGCAAGTTAAACTCGGGCCATTTAGTTTGACTGAAATAGGGCTAAGTCCCCAGCCCCACTTCAACACTGCAACAGTTTGCTAGCCTGCGTACCCCTCAATATTCAAAAGGGTAAGAACAGAAATGAAGCGAAACACTTTCACTGTATTCTGCTCACAGATGCAATCAAGGATAAAACCACCCTGCAGCTGTAAACTGGAGGAACAAAGGGAAAAAACCCCTCACAACTGTGCACGTTTTACATTTTATCCTGAAAACATGTACTGAACAAAGATACAAATATTTCAGGGTAAAATTCCTGGAGCTACACTTGCTTCAGCACACTATGCAGAAGATAAATCTCAAATGGAGTGGGGCAAAGACTTCTTGAAAAGCTGAGCAGCCTCTTTGCTTATGCAAAGTCACATGTAGCTGCGTTACTTGCACGTGCTAGGATGCATTTGCCACTTTAAAATTTCCTGTGAAGACTACCTATGTTACCCAATTTATTTGACACCGCTGACAGAGCAAACTGCGCTACATAGGATCCAGAACACTTAACCTTCTAAATACAAGGACACCTAATAATGCATTCCCCAAAAAGTTTTATAAACGAATCTGAAAGCTCTTGAATGGGAAGTTAACAAGGAAGCTTTCTGCTTTTTGGCATCTGAGTGATGAAAGACTCCCTGCAAAGAGCAGGGCAGTTATGCAATCCCACTGCAAGTAACCTCTTCCAGAATACTGATGAGCAGCTGCTTTCTCTCTCCTAGGTATAAATACTATAATACTCAACTGTGGCAGAATAGCAAGCAAGACATCTGCAAACACCAATTAAAAAAAGAGAAGAAAAATCTGCCATTAATCATGAAAGTAACAGAACATGTGATGCTCGGAGTTATAAGCTTTTCCAAAAAATGGATCCAAATCTTGAACATGGCTCTGTGACTCAGGATAACTCTGAAGTGATACAATACAGCTGCTCTGCTGCTGTAATATCTGCTCATGCAGAAGGAACTGAATTAATACAAAATGCTAAATCCCTCCTCAAACTTCCAAGTGCACACAGGCATGAAGGACTAGCAACAGAGCACACTGCCCATTAACCAGAACGCAATTCCATGCCATGGTTATTCAATGTAAGCAGTTTGATTTTTGAGTAACCCAAATCATTTGCTTTACTCAACTGCAAGACAAGCATCAAAAGGTGACGCTGTCACCAAAAGAACGTGCTGGAAATGTTGCAGCAGTCTCTAATCCCAGAGCATAAAGCTAGGGAAGGCGGCAGAAACGCAAGGGAGGTTCAGCTTTCTGCAGAGTCTGACACTGGGCCCACCAGAGTCCTGCCTACGCAATAGCTTCCACCCTTCCTCTCTCTGGTAGGAGCTGCAAGTCCCATCTCTGACAGCCAGCCAGCAAGGCAATTCGAGCAGGGAAGAAACAATACTGATGAATTACAGAGGAGAGAGAAAAAAAGTGAAGATGGCCAAAAGAGGCGGTGTTGGGGGCAGTTACGTGCACATGAAAGTTGCTGCTATTCAGCTAGTGCTCCATTTTGGATCTAGATTTAAGACTGGGCAATCAAGAGTCAGTACCAGGGCTGGGAGCAATTGCCGTCCCTAGTAGAACAAGTCAAAAAAACATTCATCATACATGGTACAGTAAGAAACAGTAGCATTCTCCGGCTCTACCAACATTTCACAATATTTGAGAGACATGGTAAGAGGGCCTAGGAAACCTTCCATGTGAAATATCCTCTATTCTACCCTTCTGGACCTGTGGACTGGTTGTACCCAGGGAAATGTCTGCAATTCAACTGTGGCATATAGGCAGTTAATGGGAAGAACTTCCACATGCAGAGCCCCCCCCTTCAAGTGTGCATGCAACTATTTTTAGCCATTACCAAATAAGGGAAAGATGAGAATATTAAATATAAAAAGCATGGTGGAAATTAAATGGAAAGTCAAATTGTAGTGCAGCAAATAAAACAACATGCTGATGATACAAGGACAAGAATGATCTCATTCCCAAACACTCTAACATGAGAGGACACTGAGTACCAGAGAACCTGTGGAGAAAAGGAAGCAGAGAGGAAATAAAGCATTTCACCATACATACCCTGCAAACTGACATCTGGTTGGTTGTCAGAGTACCCGTCTTGTCAGAGCAGATAACAGAGGTGCACCCCAGGGTTTCCACCGACGGCAGACTTCTAACAATAGCGTTCTTCTTGGCCATCCTGCGAGTTCCCAGAGCCAAACAGGTGGTAATGACGGCAGGCAGGCCTTCGGGAATAGCAGCAACAGCCAGAGCCACAGCAATTTTGAAATAGTAGATGGCTCCTCGAATCCAGGAACCACCGTGGACTGGATCATTGAAGTGCCCGATGTTGATTATCCAAACAGCGATACAGATGAGCGAGATGACCTTGGAGAGCTGCTCTCCGAACTCATCTAGTTTCTGTTGCAGTGGCGTTCTCTCTTGCTCCGTAGCCACCATCTCATCACGGATTTTGCCAATTTCAGTATTTACTCCTGTGGCGACAACCACTCCCATAGCTTTCCCAGCAGCTATGTTGGTACCCTGAAGAGGCGAAAGGCAGAAGGCTTCCTAAATCATCTGTGACCTACTGAAGTCGGCTTCTTACAAACCAGACTCGAGATTCAGCTTGTATCATCTGCTCTTAGTTTGGCTAAACTTAAGAGGCAAAGATCATGCAATTCACACATTTCACTTATCGGTTCCTGATAAATTATCCTGGATTCTACTTGGACAGCAACAGGTCTGGATTTAAATGCTGCAATAAATATAGTTATTGAAATAGGGTGCCACAATTCACCAGAGCAATGGAGGGGTGTGCCAGCACCCTAAAAATGGTGAGAACTACTGACGTAAATTGACTGCACTCTTTACATTGTGCTTCACCTTTCAAGGTTACAAAGATTAGAAACAGGAACCCCTGCACAGAAGGTGATTTTTGTTATAACACATAGAGCACATCAGAGAGTCCCAAAACTTTAAATGGGCAAAATGTCACTGCCTTTAGCCATGTTGAGTTTTAAATGTTATTTAATGTTTTTGAAATGCAATCCATTAAAAGCCCATACCAGGCATTTGCACCTACATCTAGTTCATAAAAGTACCTTAACGAACCCAGAAGTTGCAAGTTTCAGCTACATTTCTTTTTTCAACCTTAACGTCTCCCCAGCAAACCCAGAAAGTCAGTATTCAAATGCAGACTCTCAGTTAGAAAGTCTGAATAAATCCTTCTATGCAGTATGCCCAAATTCACCCCCCGGCTGCCTGAGCACAACCCCAGTATATTCAAGGAGCTTATGGCGGTTGCAACTCTTACCATTCAGACAGCGAGGAAAGAACTCTTAACATGGCCGGATGCAAGTCTGCCCCCCTTTATTCACATTAAATGCCCTTCTACTCATAGAATTGTAGAGAAGTAGGGCTGGAAGGTCCGGAGGTCATCTAGACCAGCCCCTGCTCGAGGCAGGATCATCCAGGTCTGAACCAGCCTAGACAAGCGCTTGTGAATAACCTGCTCTTAACAGCTTCTAAGGATGGAGATCCCACAACCCCTCTAGGTTGTCTATTCTAACAGGATGCCTCCTGCAAGTATAACAACATTACTGAGACCGACAGTCAAGCCTGGGAAAGCAACACCTCTTAATCAAGAAACACTCAGTTATTTATTAATCCTGAAACCGTTCAGGTCTTTGTTTCAAAGAAGTTATCCTTCTAAATAAAACAGTGAAAGACCCCGAAGATGATTTACATTAAAGGCTCCCTACTGGTTTCATTGTACTAAAGTAGGATAGTCGCTTCATATCAGTCTTGTAAGAAATAGCAATAGTTCGCGGGGGTGAAGTGAAGCAGCTTTTATTTAAGAGCATGCTCACACCTGAACATCTTGTGAAAATTCTTCTAGGATGGACACACAATTGTGTAGTGAAGCATGCGCTCGGTTTCTCTAGCTTTTTTTGGTTTTAAGTAAACCCTTTCCCTAAAATGTATTAAACTAAGTTACATGGGATTCCTCCTGGCTCCTCAGCAATCTGATGAGCTTGGTGCAGGCGGCAGTTTACGCTGGTACAGTACAAGCAAGGAGACTGCACAGCTTAGTTTTAGGACTTTGCAGAGCACTTATTTCCCACCCCGGCCAAATAAAACACTTACAGAAAAAAGCATGTTCTTCTTGTCCTGGTTCACGGCACGAGGATCAGGAACAGGGTCCGTGTGCTTAATAACGGACACAGATTCACCTAAATAAAGAAGTATAGCATTACGTGTGCAAGTTTAACCTTCCCGTTGGATTCAGCTTCCTACAAGCAAAGATGGTATTAAAAACAATGCACTTTAATGGAAACTGGAAATAATTTCAGCTCACAGAAAAGCAGAATGGCCTTGCAAGAAGACAGATGTCCAGAATAATCTAGAATTGGAGGCAGACAGCGCTGCTTTTATGACAAGACATGAAAGCATTACGCTGGTTGACATCCCCATCGTATATGAAGCAATTTCAAGTGTAATGTTGTCCTGATTTGTAATACACCAGGAACAAGGAGGAGACACCAAGACATTTTTGGCTTTCAAAATGCAATGAAGAAACTCAAAATAATTTGGGAAAACACATTTTCTTGTAGCAGCAGATGTTTTAAGGTTTTTTAAAGCCTAGAGGCAGGAAAAGTAAACAGCCACAGTTGTTCTTGTTGCTACTTTGTCACAGCACACAAGTCTGACATTTTCATTAGCATTTGATTGCATACAAATAGATGCCTTAGTTGAAAAAAAAAAAAAAAAAAAAAAAAAAAGTTTGGATTTTTATAACAGCCTGAATGTGTAAGACAAGTTTAGGTTCTCTTGCTTTAAGTTTAAAACTCTGCTACTTAAGTGCTTCGGAATCATTTACTGTCTGTCTGAAGTTTGAAGGAGATTTTCAATGTTCCTGGCCTATTGCTATGAGGGAAACAATAGCTGATCAGCAATTAAAAAAAGGCATTTATTAGACTGCTCTCTGCACAGATGTTGAAAGACTTCTCTTGATCAACTGTGGGACCGCACTGGCTGCAGATTGCCTAAGAGCAAGCATGGGATATGATGTAAGCTTGTTATGCAAAAATGGACCTGACCAAGGCTACTGCTCAGAATACAGCAACATCCTTCCCGTGCTGTGCAAAGTCTCTAGCAAGGAAGTCCTAGGTTCATCTTCATCTTTTGATCTTTTTTTAAAAATAATGTAATGTCATTTATAAAAATATAAATATAAGCATCACAGCTTGTGACTTTATTCTATGAAAAGAAATGTGCACACACCGGCACCTAACACCAACAGCATGCTCGCTGGATTTCTGGCTTCTCCCTTACTTTCAGCTCTTACTCAGAAATTCTGCTGCATTCTTCATTTTTGCCAATCTGGGAAATGCTCAAAGCAGAGCTCACATGCAGTAGAGGCCATTTACAGCAAGTTCCATCAACGCAAGCGTGTGCGTGAGGATATCATAAGGACACAGGCCCTGTATTTAGTCATAAGGGAAGCGTCTTCACAGCGAAACAGTGCCACGCAGAGATAACCAAGTTAGCTCCGAATGAGCCATGTAGCCTTACTAGCATAATGCTCTGCGCAGGGTAACAGACCCCGCTTTGCAGCAGGGCTAGATCGCACTCCACGTTTCTTCTGCTTCTATGTACAGTGGAGATTCAGTCCAGTATCACCTACAGTCTACTTCTTCCTATATGCTTTAAAGAAGATCAAATTCACCAACTAAAAGAGAGCCTAAATCTGCTGTATTCTGCAATATTATTTGGTATCCTTTCATACTAGTATAGACTGTACTAATGGAGACAATTTATAACACTGTTCATCGCCTGACTAAAAACTATAGATGGCAGATTATATTAATGGAGTATCTCCTCATGAGAAAAGGTCTCTAGTCCTGTTTCTCAGATACTTCCCCTCCTTTTATGCAAAAAGAAAGTTGGTTTTATCTCCCTTTCCTCCCCCCCTTAATCAAAGTTCACCTTATGAATATACCCTTTATAGGAGGTAGACACACTGCTGCTCCACACCAAATCAACCAAGTGTGCCAGGTTCTTGCTTACTATTCTGATACGGACTTCTACGATTGCAAGATAGTCGAGAATAATTCCCAAAAATGAACCAGGAATGTAACTGGACTGAAATATGAATCAAAAGCCTCATGGTCAAATTTGACCGATAATGAATGCACTCTTTACTCAGTGCCCTGAGAACACAGATATCTAACAAAAGCATACATACATAAAGCAAGTTATTCATAGCTTTGGAATCAGCAGGTCTCGATTTGAACCAGCTTTCAAACAACACAAGTTAGTTCATTTTAAGAGGCCATGAGAGAGTGATCCACTCGGCTCATTGTAAAATTGCTGGCTCTATCAACATGTGGCTTTATCACCCAATTTCAGTTCTCACTGCATTCTCCCTCAAAATAATTATGGAAAATAAATCTAGTGAAAAAAGTCACCCAAAGTTCAGACACCAGGTTAGCATTAGCATCACGGTAACTCTGATTAATGCACATAGGACACTTTGAAGACATTAAGCACTATACAAGGTGGGATTTTTTTGTATTAGTTACCTCCAAAACTGAACAATGCTAAAGAGCAGAACAGATCTTGTTCACAAGTCTGGGTATTTACCTGGAAAATGAAATCACAGCCTCTTCTCTCCTGGAGGTATTTATTATCATATTTACTCAAATGTAAGATGAGTGTGAATATAAGATGACCCCCAACAATTAGAGCCTATATATGGAAAATGTATACATTTGTTGTAGTTTTCCAGGTATAGGATGCAAGCATTGGAGGGTTGTCTTGAATGCCCGCCCCCGCTGCTACAACAGGGAAAGCAGTGGCTGGGGGGTGGCCCCCTTGCCCTCTGCCCCACCCATTTCTTCCCCCGCAGCCTTCCTGCACCCCCCCACCCCAGTCTCTGCCCCTTCACTCCCTGATCCCCAAATCCCCAGGCTCTGCCTCCTCCCCACAACTTTCCTGTCAGATGCTAGTCAGGCTGCTCCATCCCAGTGTCTCAGAGCACAGCAGGTAGAAGCTCAGCCCTCCCCTGGCCATGCAGCAGTAGCAGCACCGCTGATCAGCCAGGCAGGGGAAGCACTTTCCATGTGCGCCCTGCCTGGGAGAGACCCCAGTCCAAACAGAGCTGCACCTGACAGTAAAGGGAGGAGAAGGGGCAGGGGGCAAGGGGCAGAAGCTGCAGCACAGAAGCAGAAGTCGGGGCAGGAAGCTGCTGCGGGTCCCAGTCAGGGCCAGACTCAAAGCTGCAGCAACCGCTGCACCCCCCTCCACTTCATGTGTGAGCACAAGACAAGGGGCTTTTCCCCCCACTGATTGGGGGGAGCCTTGTCTTACATTTGAGTAAAGACAGTACTTTCAAGTCAAGCCACTAAGAACTTTCACCTACTTGAAAGCAAATTTAGGGAGAATAAGACTGCTTTGTATTCCTCATTAGTACACATGGATGACACGTACTTCTTCAGAAGATCAGTCTCTCCCATGGAGGATACACTGCCACGGTAGTCAGTGAATTTTCTAGTTTAAGAAAGGAGTCTCAGGAGGCAGAGTGCAATATGTGAATTCCAGACCTACATTAAAGGCAGATTACAGCCTTCCTATAGAGTTTGCTTTCCTATTACACAATTAGAGAATAAATACATCTTTAGAAGACAGTGTTTGGAGTGAACATCAAAAAGTTTTTAAAGAAGAACTAGTTTATATAGATGCGGCTTTCAGCGTTTTTCAAGTTTACCACTCTTCTCTTTCAATTTTCAAGGCTGAGAGCTTAATGTAATGTAGAGGTCCTGGCTCAGAGGAGATTTTGACTGTGTGTGAAATCTGGAGACTTCTCATTACAGTGCCATTTAATTAAGGCAACTCCCTCCTGGTCTGGGTGAAATTCACAGGCTGCTTGGTTGCTCTACTAAATTAGACACCCGGAGGGAAGGAGTGTTACCATCCATATTTTACTCAGATAGTAAAATGTTCTTCATCTTACTGAGAAGTTCGTATCAGGGTCTCTTGACAAAACTGACCGAGACGCTCCACTGAACCCAGGTCCCATTCCTACTGCCCCAGCATTCAAGGGCTGAAAAGCTGCTCCTTCCCTAAAACAACAAGGGCAACTCCCCCCGCCCTGAAGCAAAGGGCTCTGATCACACTGTGGCCAAAAAGAAAGAGATGACAACAACGACAGCTAGACCAGAAAACAGCTGATAGCATCTTCAGAACTTGGGTTGCCTGACTTTGTTTTTCTGCGGTTGATTTTATGATAGCGAACATATAACAAACCAGGTTCACAAAGTAAGACCTAGAACAGATCTCTGTATTTTTAAACGCCCAATTTGTTAGATTTGCTTCTATAGGAGAGGTAAACTGATACCTGACACACGCTCTAAGTACATATGATGCAGGCATCATTGACAGTGAACTTCATTTTATGTGATTTACCAAGAGATACGAGGTCTGGGCAATATGCCAAAAATATTAGCTGTTCAAACCCATTAGGCTTCGTAAACTGGATTAGCAATTCATAATGTAATCCAGTATTCCATATTTTTATAAATAAATGTGTCACAAACCAATATACCAATGATGGTATCCTTGGATACAGTTTCATTTTACACAAGAACATGACTCATTGATCCAAATAAACCATGAAGGAAGGAAGCTACCTAGTCCGTCCCCCCCAATAAAAAAACAACCCACCCCAAAACAACAACAACAAGAAGCAGCTTGTCTACAAGTATTTAGGAACGCTTGCTCATCCAGCTGCAAGATCATATTGTTCAATAAAATAATTAGCATCAGTAGTGATTTATTTAACAAGCACAGCATGTTACTAATTGCTCATCATGCAACTAGTGCGTAAAAGTGATTTCCAAGCAAACCGCATATATAACTCGAGCGACAAAAAGATTTCTACCTGTGAGAATTGACTGGTCTACTCTTAGAGTCGTAGATTTGATAGAAGTAATCCTTATATCAGCAGGGACTTTGTCACCAACTAAGTCACCAACTATGGATTCAAAAAGAAAGAGAAATTTAGCTATTGAGATCGATAAGCAAATATCAACTTTTCAGGTGACAGATACATTACACAGTTTTCCTCCAAGTAGTGCTGCCAGCTTCAGGTTTTGTAGATTGCAGCATCCTTTAAAACCGTTTCAGTCAACTCCAAATTGTTATGCAGCCTTGTAAAGCGCGGAAAAAGTCTGCTGGGTATTTTATGCTTCCACACCACCACTTCTCAAAACACTGTTCCACAGTAGGAGACAGAACACCTTATAATAGACATTCACTGAGTTACAGAAATAGCTGTAAAATGCAAATTTCAAAACTTTTCCATGCATCAGAAGCCACCACAAACTCCGATTTCCAAGTACAACAGTAGCTATGAGCTTTCTATTTCCCCTCTATAGAAATTCTTTGCCTGTGCAGTAGCTAAGTGAAAGTCAGTCTTCAGCTATCCAAAAAAAAATAGGAAAAAACTTTGAGAAATGTTCAACATTTACCACCAAATGTTATGAGTTTGCAGTATCCACTTGTTCAGGAACAAGAGCAAATCCAGTGCACTTCTTAGCAAACAGCTAATTCACAGGACACTGGAAAGCCAACGTACTATAATCTGAACATTACCTACAGTACATTAACCTGAACTGTTCCATTTCAGAGTTGGATAACAGATGACTTCATTTTTTATAGAACATTAAATTTACCATAGGATGAGACCCAGTTTGAATGCCGACAGCATGTTCACGTTACATATATTTAAGTTGATCACAAGGAAATCTGGGACATCAGCGCCCCCGCCGTACCTCCTGAAATCAGTGGCACTGCTGCAGGCAGTGGCAGGGGCACTCTGCCTCCTCACTGGACTGCACCCTGCAATTCCAGGACTTCTGTTTTAACTTTGACCAACCAGCCAGGACTGGCCTATGAAATCCAGGATTGTCCAGACCAAACCAGAATGGACGGTCCATCTATATACATTTTCTATCCTGTGTTATATCTGGGCAGAAATTAAAATAATTTGAAAGTCCTTTCTGTTCACTGCATGGAACTAATTTTCAACAATGTAATTAGAGGTAGAGCAGTGAGTTAACAGGATGCCTCTGAAACATGGAGGAAAACTAAATATAGCCAGATGGTTTCTAGCATTTTTAATCCCAGGTGTAATTAGATCCCTTTTCTACTTCTTTTCACCCAGCCACTCCTGGTTTTCAAGTCAGACAGCATTATGGAGCTGTGGCTTTTATAACCAACCACCTTTGTGACTAATCCTCAAAAATGTCTGTGTGCAGGTATATTAACCTGCTGAAACTTGTTAGTCTGACTCACATTTCTGTAGGTACCTCTATAGATGTGTTCCTCATTTAACCTTTTGGAATTAACGGGCATTACCGTTAAGAATTCTTTATGGGCTTTATAAAATGCCAAGTCCCCAAGTGTCTGTGTGAATGCCAGTTTTTATGGTTGTGAAATAATGCACACAAGTCACTCAGGATAGAAAAGCCAAATACTCCGATCACCAGTTAATAAGGACTCCTCTTGTCAGTGGATGGACTCATTACAACAGTCTCTCTAATGCGTCCCTGCAGGAAAATTAGAGGGAGATGCAATTCCTGTAGGAACTGCTTATGCAACTAGCAGCAATAGTTTACGTCGAAGAGAACGAGGCTGGAAGGAAGCTAGCAACAGGGTTACCACCTTACTCAACACCCATCCCTGTTCACAAGCCTGAAAACCACAAAGGAGAATTAAACAAATACAGTTATATTCACTTTTTATAAGGTCACCCGAAACATCTCTGCAATATTGTCCAAAACTTCCCACAGGGCTGAAAAAATGTGATAGCAGTAACAGGAAAACAAAGCAGAATTGCATTAAAATTTAACCTAAAAAATTACACGTATGTATATGAAAGAGGCAAATAACCAGTTGTATTTCTTTCCTTTTTGTACCATTATTGCATATGAAAACTAATCTAAGCCACAGTGCCCTTGAGCAGCAAGAGAAAATAGCATTAGACAAACAATGACCTAGGCCAAAAATGGGAAAACTATTTGAATATGCTCCTCTGATGTCGCGAGGAGGTTTATATGCAGACATGTGACAGCAGCTGGTTTCCAGCTATCACAATCCACAGGACAGCAGGCTAATACCTCGGTGCAATGTGGTCCAGGGCCTGTCAATCTGGACACGGACATTGTTGCTTTACTTTCAACAGCTGAGCATCTACTCAAATGCACCACATCTCAAATGCACCATTACATTTGACAAATCTATGTTAAAGGGACAGATCTCTTTACCAGGAACTTTTTATAGCTCCACATACACAGAAAGCCTTTGTAAAGTCACACAGCACAATAAAGGGGGGGGGGGGGGGAAAAACTGCTCCTGACATTTACATTCATTAGAAAAGGAACTTTAGGAAAAAA
>NW_005841833.1:5299329-5299683 GCF_000455745.1 Alligator sinensis | reverse complement strand
AAAAAAAAAGGGGGGGGGGGGGGGTGGAAATACTGCTCCTGACATTTACCTTCATTAGAACAGGAAATTTAGGAAAGAATGCGTAAACATCCTAAAACTTGCAGGTCTTCAGAGATTTTCATCACAACTGGGCACAAACTGGAAAACTGATTCAATCTAAAATCAGGACGGTGCTTCTCTAGTGGATTACTGCAACAAATGAGCAGCTGGTCCAGATACAGGCACTTTCAACCACTCCCAGTTGTTCAAGCAAACAGAAACTATGACCCAGTGAACACTTCATTGTTCTGCGACTCGCCAGCCTGCCCAGACAAACAAAACTTAAAACGGACACTGCATACCTACACACCGAGG
>NW_005841833.1:5266332-5299298 GCF_000455745.1 Alligator sinensis | reverse complement strand
AGGAATGCCCGAGTACAATACATGATGCCATGTTCCAGTAATCACTGGAAAACTCATTTCCTCCTCTCCCTCCAACCCCTTCCCCAGCTTAACTAATTTTTTTGTCTTCCTTTAGATCAGCCCTTTCACAAGACTCTGCAAGGAAGCAAAGGTTACCAGACTGGTGTTTGTTACACGGCATTTACATCGCTCTTGGCCAAGTCCAAGTTCTGCCCAGTTATTAATCCTCAAAACGCTCCTTTGAACTGGCCAGTAAATATTATCCCAGTTTACAGACAGCAAGCAAACATGGGAGAGAGGGGGTTGACTTGTCCTGGGCCAGGATCCGTAAGCAGGTGGTAGAACGAGATTTCCACTCCCAATTCCATCCCTCTGCCTTCGTGCATTCACATCCACGTGTGCCCTGTAACCCAGGAAGCACTCCAAAGGGTAGGAAGTGAGAGTCAGACTTTTCTGCATATTCAGATAGGACAGGGGCAGGCAATTATTTTGGACGGAGGGCTGCTTACTGAGTTTTGGCAAGCCATCGAGGGCCGCATGACAGGCAGTCAGGGGCAAATAAATATTAAATTTTCTATATTTTTTAGGGGGCCCACGGGCCGGATATAATGACCTGGCAGGCCACATGCGGCCTGCGGCCTATTTTTCCCACCCCTGAGATAGGACCATCTCAAAGCACAGCATTCATTTACATTCAGTAGTGTGACGCCTGGCCCCTACAAATCCAGGGAGTGATTTAAGCACGTTGCAGATTTTCAGAAGGAGCCCAATGCAAAACAAACATAACAACATCCAGTTTTTTAGGCCTTGCCTTAGCTGTTTGGGCAGTGTGGGTAGTTGAAGCGCCATCAGAAGCGCCGAGTCCAGTTCAATAGTTGAACTAAAAACTGTGATAGAAACAGTCAGAAGCTTTTTAGGATTATCACCATTATGGTCACTGTTATTATTACTGGAATAACCACCACCAACAACTTCAAAAAGGTACGGGTAACTTCTTTCCCTTACATTGGGAAAAGAACTGAAGCCCTTAACATTTATATGGATTTATTCAACTCATTCGCCCGAGTTGCAGGAATATGGGTAGAACTGGCAGGCCTACTCCAAGTCACAGACCAGAGGTGAAGCAAGCCAATAAGAACTTGAATGCTAAAATACCCGCAGCAGTTTTGTATGCTACAGTTGTCACAAAACGAGTGTCATACAAGTTCCCTGGCTTTCTGTTTAAAAGAATCCTACTCCATTTCTTGGAAACGACTCTTAACATTTTTTTCTGCACGTCTTTTTCCCTCTTTACATAAGTAACCTGCAATTTTGTATATGGTTTTCAATTCCAAGAGATTGGAGCAAGCAATTTCAATGCTACAGGGCATAAAAGAGAACCTAGATGGTGGCTTTAGAGCGTGCCCCAATTTGTGCTGCTACAGACGCCTCATTATTTCCATGTATATAACTGGCCCAGATACTACTCCCCTTCAGCAAGTAGTCCTGCTGACTTTGAAATCAGGACTGCCTCAGGGGGTCAAGAGCAGGATGCAACTCAACCAAAGGATGAAATATTTTCTGCAGCGGTTTAATAAAAATCCTAAAGTGCAACAGAAAGAAATAGCTGAAATTGTACCCTTCCTCAACAAGGAGTTGCATTATTTTGAGCTTAATTTTAGCCAACCGTGTGGACGCCTGTTCTGCCAGGAACAGCTCTGGTGCCAGGCTTAGTCTTAAAGGTATACTGAAAACAACATCTACCCAATAATCCCAGATGTGCAGAGTAAAGTACACACCTGTGATAAGGATCCAATGCAAACTTTTAATACCCCAAACTGCATGGTGCTTCCACTCACAAGAAGGAAAAATGGGTAATCTTCTCATGGTTTCCTTCTAATGCCAAATACTTTTTGCCCTCATTTTCAAATGTAAATTGGGGGGAGGGGGAGTTGTTGGTTTTTAAGCTTACACAGTATGTTTTCCTTCTTATCTTTCTCCTTTTGCTGAGCCTACACAGACTAATTTCTGGCCTACTTCTGCCAGAGCTTTTACCCATATGCTTAAAATTAAGCATTACTAATAGTCCCACTTACAGCCAGGGGAAGACTTGCACAGTTTCAAGTTAAACATGCACATAACCACCCACTGCTTGTGGGACTGGGGTCTTTAGCTGCAGCATCTCTGAGGCTGCCACCTCCTCTTTTCTGAGAATGCATAAGCACTAACTACTTTAATTAACTGTCAAACTAGGTAATTTGGGAACAGTTAGGAAGACTGGCTGCAATCCTACCCCACCTGAATCAACGAAGACTTTCCACTAATTTTGATAAGGACTGCATCAGGCCCACACTAGTTGAAGATATGCAACGGTGCTATGTTAAGGTGCAATGTTTCAATAGGAAGAGTGGCTTTTACAACCCCAGAGGACCTGGGGCCTATTGTCTAAGAGTGTCTGGGTTCCAGTCAGAAATGAAGGGGACTCGGTTGAAGGATGCAGGTAGTTCAGAACAGGGGGTGGCAACGTATGGCCCAAGGAGCTGGGGACTGCCTGTGCCTCTGCCAGGGCCGGGTGAGAAGGAGCGGCGCTGCGCTGCGCTGCGCTGGGGCCACAGTTGGGAAGCAGGGAGAAGCAACAGCAGCTGGGTCACAACAGGGCCCACCTCAGACCCAAGCCAGATTACTCTGGTCCACGACTCCAAAAGGTTGCCAGCCACTGGTTTGAAAGACAGGCAACTAGTCCTAGTCGAAGGAGAGCCGTCTTGGGAACAAGCACCTGTCCACAGAACGCATCAGTGCGCACACTGCTCTGTCCCCACTTGAGAAACAACCTTGTCAGAGGAGAGGGTTTCAGCCTCTCAGCATTCAAGACTGGATTCTCCAAATATGCCAATCCTGATGATATCAGCAGTCGCAGGAGAATCGGTGGAGAAGGAACCGGGCTGAAATCACCAATTCATTGACCGTTTGGCAATTTGGCCTGCTCGTCAGAAATTGGATAATGGGATACAGAATGCTCCATTTCTGGTTTTACTGGTATTCAGTCTAATACTTCCCCTGTGACCACATCTTCATGTGCTTCCCAGAGAACCTGAGCTCTCACTATCCAAAAACTCTTTGACAAGGAACAGCTGGAGCAGGAACTCTATTTAAAGCAAAGAATAGTATTAGTGTCTTAGGCTACAACATCAGCCAGCATGCCATCTTTTAAATAGCCTGGACAGTTTTAAAAGCCAGTTGGTTAAATTGCACCTGTGATGAGTTTGGAGGGAAAGTAATGCGCTATCTATCTGAATTATCATGGGAATTCCAATCCCCGTTAGAGTGACGGGCTGAGCTGGAAGGCGACAAGCAGTGTCAAGACAATGTGCTTTCATTGCGCTCTAGGGCAGGCATGCTTTAGCCAAACCACTAAACATTTTAGATTTATGTTTTAATTTGTTTACAAATGAAAACAAATTCAAGAGGCTTTGAAAACAGCCATTTGACCCCTAACAATACATAAATCAAAGTGTAGCATTTCTAACAGCATTAGAGAGCTTTCAAAAGCACGCAGACACTCAGATGTTAATGGTGTCTACTTGGTCAAACAACTCTGATCCCCCAACTGCTGACTTGCCAAAAGGGCTGAAGTTTGCAGGTCCAGGTACTTCATGCAATGTAAAATGATTCCACAAATCTCAGGAGTTAACACTAGTCAATTTGAAAAAGCTGACATTACACATCCTGAATGCCTGAAGTTACAGCAACAATTTATTCCTAAATTAAAGTCAGCTTCTTTCAATGGATATTTTTGCTTTATAATGCCAGAAGCAAGCGGGCAAGCCATTGCAGTCACTACAGAAAAGCAGGTATCACACACTTTTCTTTTTTTTATCTATTTATTTCTAGGTCCATGCCAATTATTCTATTCACACTTAAAAACACCAGCATCCACCCGCTGGATAAATCTCCCACATTATAGAAATATGCTTGCTTCACTGCAAGTTTATAGGTCTTCCATCCTGTAACCATCACTGTAGTTAGCGGGAATCTTTAGGCAGGTATATTTTGAAGAACAGGGACAGTATTTCACCACTGTACCAGGGAACCACAAAGCAGCTGAAGTCCAAGTAAACGATGCTGGGAATAACAAGAGTGCCTGGCGCTGGGTACAGTGACACAGGCTGCCACTAGCAGCAAACCTCTGGCTGACAGATACAAAGGGTGAGAAGAAAGTTCTCGCACAAGCTTTATTCAAGAGGGCAGGCTTAGCTAGCACAGCTTTCAATATGCTGGAGAAACCGACCGCTGTAATAGCCAAACTCTAAATGTATTAATTCCCAAGCTTCTTGAACCAGAAAAAAAAAAAAAGCACGCTGGCAGAATTTCACACCAAGTGTGGTAAATCTGGAACAGGCTGCTCAAGTCAGCAGATGTAAACTCCCTCACTGCTATGGCATATATTGTCCAAGGCAAATTCCATACAAGTCCCTTCCTTTGGTTCCAAATATATATCATGCATTGTAATACAATACTTATTTTAAAAGAGAAGTAGTAGCAACAAATGTTGGGAAAGCCTTGTAACAAACGGGTTACAAACAATTTATAGAAATATTACAAGTTCTTGCGGGTACAAATATCACTGGTTAATATAACACAAGACCTCCTTGGACTTTTTATTTTAGAGTCCACAGAAAAAGATACTTGTGATCTTCTAAATTAGGAAGCACATACTGGTGAACGATACTTACTAGGAAGCTGCCTTGCAGCTGTAGTCATAAACTGAAGTATGTATGTAATTCTCAATTAGTCAAAAGTTACAGCAAAGATAGGTTTAGGTGAACTGAACTTTTAAAACATTCTTGCAATGTTTCATAAATACGTAATCTTTGAGACAGTAATCCTTGAAATTGTCCCCAAGACAGAAATAGATCACACATTAAAAATTCCCTCCTCTGGAAACTCCCATTTCAGGAGAGCTAATTACCTTCAACTGTATTTGATGTATATTTTAAAGTTCCTTACTACAACACTCCAGATAAATATACGTGAAACACTTGGGGGGGGGGAAAGCCCAACACCCTCTGACCTTCATTGTATAAAAAGTATCTTTATTTCTTTGTGCCACGGGAAACAACAATCCCCACCTCCCGTTTTTTGCAGATACTAGCCCATTTGAGAAGACTCCTATACAGAGCATAGTGAATAGTCATGAACAATTATAGGGAAAGTAGGCAAGATCAAGTCTGCACGCTTTATAGTAAAGTTCAGTCATGTGTGAAAAAGTTAATTCTTCCCTTCCCCTAGGAACACGCAAGGACCCAACCTAGGGAATATCAAGTAGTAAGACCATCATAATAAAGATGCCCCCACCCGTTTTAGAATAAAGCAAGATAATGATCAACTGTCTCCTGTTCCAGCTGTGATAATCAGAGTGCTTAGAGATGATAAAACATGTTTATGAGGCAGTGGAAAGGATTACTTTCAGGTGCGTGCCACAGCTTGGATTATTTCCACAATATTCTCTTCTCTGTGGACTGTAGAGTCATGGCACCCACGGAGTTTACTACTACTACGATTAAATGTGGATAATCCAACTTCTGCATGCATTACTCAACACCTGTTTGGAGTTCGGTTAGTTTTTGACAAAAAGCTGAGATCGTATGGGTCTAACCCCGCGCTCCTCAAACTACCTCCCCCTCCCTCTACCCCGTCATCCCCAACAGAACTAGTAACAGAAGCATGGCTTACTTGTTCAGGGATGCCTCAAAGGCCAGAAGGGTCTACTGTGACAGTCCACAGGATTGCCTTGAACTCTATTCCAAAAATCACCCACAGTCTGCACTCTAGGAATACTACACACCCTGGTTTAAGTCGTTCAAGTGGTAAAATTACCCTCACTGTTAAAGTTATAACTTATTTCTAGTCTGAATTTATTTAACTTCAGTTCCCAGTCATTGGATCTAGTAATACCTAGATGGAAGGCCAGTCTATTATGACATTTCTGTTTCCCATGTAGGTACTTCTGAGCTAATTGAGTACAGAGGGGCAAGGTGGAAGACAAATCAGATTCACCTTCTATCAGGCCAGCTAAAAATAGAGAACACTAGTACATAGTCCCACTGAAGCAGCAAAGTAACAACATGTATTAGCAAGGTAAAGTATGCATTCAAGTACCGAAAGGTAAAGCGAGAGTAAACAATTCGTATTTCGGCAGAGTACTGTAGTTCTGAACATCAGATTTTCTTTAGGTTAACCTAAAGAAAGTTTGCCAGGTTGATGCGGTATTAACAAAACATTACCTTGATGTTCAAGTATTTTGTTCAGCACTGTTTGTGCCGATGATAAATCCCCACTGAAGCATCAGTTCTATTCAGGGTATACAAGAGCAGGTATGCTACGAATCCCAACGATGGGAGCAGAATCAGCTTCAATCTCTCTAGCTCTGCCTGACAGTAGCAAGCCATCAGGGAAATGCTACAAGACCTATAAGACAGTTAAAATTGAAGATTCCCTTTATGAATTAAGAATGTGGCTTGCAAATGACACAGATCTGGCCTCTGCCCTGGTTTGAGCCTCACTCAACTACAGCAACTTCAGCGGAGCGTGGAACAAGCTGGGAATCGCACGCAGCATCTCAGCACTGCCTGCCAATACGGGACCACTTCACACACAGCCACAACACCTGCTGAGGACTGATGTACGCCTTAGACACGTGTATAAAATTCACCACTGAATATTTTGTTTTTCCAACATAAGAGCAATGATGCACATTAAAAATAGTTAAACATGTAGTGAAAGCTGCTATGCCACCGAAGCTCTGGCTATTTGTGCTTTTAAATGGTAAGGGAGAAAGCTTGCAGTTCACTTAAAAGCTCTCACCTGGAATTCATTTCAGACTACCAATGCTGTGTGCACTGGGGAGGGGGACACAAGATTTGTGGATCATTTCAGGAGAGCACATTCCTGTAAGCACTTTCACATTGCTGGATATCCTTACTATGTACCACAGGGTACGTAGCGAGCGAGAGCAATTGTGTGAGGCAGTGGGTTTTGCAACCCGGTTTGTTTGCATGGCAGAGAGCTGGATGGATAGAGTGGTTGAGCTACTGTGTCACCAGAGCCGTTCATGGGAGGATTGTGTTGCATGTACAGCCAACTGTGCTTTGTTTCCCTTTTACCAAGTTATTTAGGCTGGGAAGACCTACCTCTTTCATCAGATACCGTCTCCTTGCTCCAATTAGGAAGGATCTTGGGACATACTAAAACTCAGAATAGTCTGAATTAGCAACAGGGCACGCAGGAAACGAGTATCCTGCCCATGTCAAATGCAAAAATGTAGACAAGGAAAGCAGTGTTCTAGCATGTTGCTTTTAGTGACAAAAAAATAGCAATTTTGAAAGTTAGTGGATATTTGAGACTGAAACTTGAGTACTTAAATAGACATACATTAGGTTCCCTTTTCAGAGGTGCTGAATCCCAGGAGCTCCCCTACAACTACTCTTAGAAGTACAGGTACTCTTTATTTCTGAAGATCAGGCTCAGTGTCCTGGGGTGTACATCCAAGGCTCTCACTTATTACGCAGTACTGAAAAACTGCACTCGAGTGTACTTCTAGGGGTCAGAAAGACTATATTCACCTCAGCTTTCCTTTGAAAAGAGTGAAGCTAAGAAACACAAGCTGCAATACTTCACTGCTGGAACAAGGCATGAGCTCATTAATCAAAACAGCTGTATTATACTGCAGTAAGTAACTTTTAGCTCTAAAACACAACAAATGTTTGATTCAAGTAGTACACAAACGTAAGAAATTAAAAATTGATTAAAATAAATAAAATCATTCTACCCTCATTTGTCCCATTGAAATTCCTGTTAAACCTCTGAAACTTGGAGATCAAGGTACATAAGGTGCATCTGTTAAGTACTGCTTTCACTCGGCCAAGTCAAGCTTTAAAACAGTTTAACACTGTGCAAGTTAAAATCTTCAATCTGTTAAAGCTGACAAAGGATGCAGTTTCCAAAAGCCTGTGACACATTTTGCAGCATGGCGGTAGTTTGAACAGGCAAGCTGAAAAGCCATTTGAGGATAACATCTGGATGTTTGTTCTGTTCAACTCTAAAACAAACGGAGTAGCTTAGTAACCTAAATATTCCAGTCCCGAGAACCATGCCACCAGAGGTCAGCGCACAAACCTCCAGGGCACGTGTCCCAAAGCCGTTAACTCAGTCCTGAAACGAGAGGTCCCACTGATGCCTGTTCTTCACTTACTGTGATTATACAAGATAACGCTTAATTTTTATGAGCCTTTAAACAGCCTTCCACTGAAGGCTGTCCATTTCTACCAACTCCACCCAAGTGCATCTTAAAAAAAACCCCAAAAAAACCCCACAACAATTTTCTCCTGAAACACATTTTAAAACCCCGATATATTTACAGAGCCTTTAGAGTGTATATCTGTAGCTAATGTCCCAACATTTTATTTGCCAAGACTGTTTTGACTTGAGTCTTTTACTCTTGGTATTTAAAACAGACTGCCCACTTTTCTTCACCTTGTTTTACTCCATTGTGAGATGTTACCCAGCCCCTTAACATGGTCTCTATGATAAAAAAGGATTTCAACTACTGTAAGCTGACACCCGGATGACTCCAGAAAACCATTAAGGAAGAAAAAAGAAAAAACACCCTTTCACCACATAGACATTTCAAACCTCAAGAACAGGTATGTGACCTCAAGACTGCAAGAAGCTGATTCCTTAAACCATCTCTGAAATGTCCAATACAAGAGCTGTAGCGCAAGTTATTATTCGTTGCCCTTACAGCAATGACTTAACCCCCAGAGATGTCCACTAGAGATCAGCTCATTTGGACAATGGTGCAGCACCACCCAGTTCTCAAAGGACCCTTACAAGGTACATTAAGCAAATATTTGGCTGGTTTAAAAGAAAAGAAAAGAAAAAAGCCACATTAATGTAATGCATCACTTCTGGGTGAGATTTCTCTAAATCACACCCAATACAACAGAGTGTTTAGGCTCAGAAATGCCTCTTGACCAAGGGATGTGTATTTTAGGACCAACTGCCATTCAGCACCAGCTGTACTACTACTCTATAACAAAAGACCTGTAAGAAAGTACCTCCACATTAGAGACTGCTTTGACATGTGGGAAAAACCTACCACCTGGTTCTTTACGCCACTCAATGGTGAGACACTTGCCTGGACACACAAATGTCATTGGCGCCCTGCCCAGAATTCCATACCCAGATATGTATCCCAGCATGAAGTGCTCTGTCACTTCCCTACATGGTCAGCTTTTTGCAAACACCATGTCAAAGGCCATCCCAATACTCTTACACTCGAGACAGAGGCATGCACACAGTCTCTCTCACCTCCAGGTCTTGACATTAACTATGGTACATAGTGTATTGCTCTTCTACACCGACCCAGGAGCTTTCCCTTGTCTGAAATAATTTAAGGTATTGAACGTTTCTGTGTTTAAGTATAGAATTTATAGCACCAGTGTAAGAGTCCTTTCTATGCTAAAGCACTTATGAACTGTCCATCTTTCCTTAGGCTTACACCTTTAAAAAGTTCCTTGATATTCACCATAGTCACCTGCATTCAAAGGAAAAAAAAAGTCCAACTAGCTTTTGTTGAGACTCAAAACAGCTGAGAAAGAAAATGTTACTCAAGACTGAAATGCCTTAGAGAATCTGTTTGCAGAATTAAACCCATAAACTCTAATTTTTCAAAATCAGATATTATCAGTATGAACATGTGACAAGATTTAAATCAGTTCCAGTAATATTTGAACAGCCACATACATTTATTTACAAACAAATTTTATCACCCTTAGTAAGAGCAATTCACACAAAATAAATAGAGGTTCCTCGATGTAAAAAGCCTACTGGTCCCTGTACATTGTGATCGACAGCAATTCAGTTGACTAGACCATCTAAACGCAGGAGTCCCAATTTGCAAATCCAAGTTACAGCAAATCCCTTTGCTTTTACTGTTGTGGGGGAAAGTTTGTGGCAAAAAAGAAACCCCAGAACCCCACTATGTTGAAGTGTCAACATCTGGAATAAAGCTCCTAGAAAAAAATAACTTGAGACCTTTTGTTTAAAGCACTGATTCGGGATGTTAGAAGTTACTCAGTAGCCAACCTACCAATCGCCTGTGGTATCACTGACAGTAAAGTTGGAAAAATAAGTTAACCACACCCGCAGGCAAAAGAAAAACTGTTACCCACATCAGAAGCATATGTTCTAGCAAGTACCAAAAAAAAAAGAAAAAAAGAACCCCCCCCAAACTCCAGACAACACTCCCCTACACTTTCACTGCTGTAATGAATATATGGAAGGCCTTCATATCAAGCACACAAATGCGGGTGTAAAGCATGCATTTATGCATTCAGTTTGCATCTGCAATTAAAAAACTGTGAATAGTAAATTAAGAGCCAGATTCAGACAACTTCAAGCACAATCAGGAAGGTAACTTTTGACAGGAGGCAGCGATGGTTACTGAGACTAGCAGCATCTGCTGGATAGCCAAGCAGACCCAAACAAACAGCCAGCTGAGCCCATGCTACCCAATTTTAACTTTTGTGACAGCCCTATGGGCAGCCCTACTTGAACAGAGCTTTCAAGAAAAGGTGAAGTTCTTAAAACTGGAGCATGCCCTCCATTAAAGCAAAAATTAGAGTACATTTGGTTAGCTTGCTCCCTTTGAGATATCTGATATCTGGGCTTGAGAGTGGGCTTCACTTCTCCTGATGGATTGTGTGATCATGAGCTTTCTTAATTACATCACACTTGCCAAGAAAGCAGTAACCTTGTTTTCAGTACACGACAGGTTCCTTGTATGAAGAGGAAACATGATGGGTTAAGAAAAATAAAATAAGATAAATTTCAGCATTCCCCTTGGTTTGGATGCCTCCAGTCACAATTTAGGTCAATCCAGGACACACCAACAGGCTGGCTATCCATTCACAATTCTACTAACATCGCTTTACAGAGTAACAAAAGTAACTGAATTGTAGAAAAGCAAAGCTGGAAGGGCCCTTCAGAGGTCACCGAGTCCAAAACCTGACCACAGGCAGAATTATCCTTATCCAAACCATTCTATACATATCCACGGTCTAACCTACAAGCAAAACTATACAAATCACCCCCGACACAACCACGAGGTATAACACCCTGACATGCCACAGGTAAAGCAAGGGGACAACAGCAGCCAACGTCCTGCTGCTGCGAGGGTTAAAATGCGTTTGCAATCCAAGGAAGAGGGCCATGAACCCCACTAGAGGGAGGCAACACCCCCCTCCCCTCCCCTCCCCCAGCAGTACCAATCTGACCACTGGGTAAAATTCCTTCCTGACCCCAAATATGGCTATTGGTCTGACCCCCAAGCAGAGCAGCAAGACCCTCTAGTCAGGACCCTTGAGGTTTAAGTCCTTGCAGGAGCATTGTCAGAGCCCAGTTACAATGCCCAGCCTTGACTACAGCCAACCCCCAATGCTTTGGAGGAAGGCAAAAAGAAAGCACACATACACCCCAGAGGAAGGCAAGTAAATAAGAATAGGAAATACCTGAACATAGGCAGAGGTGTGCCAAAATCATCCTTGACTGATGAGGTCTCCAGCCTCCTCTTGAAGCACCTCCCATGACGGAAATTTCCAACTTCCCTACTATTCCACTGCCCCACCGTTCTAACAGCAAAGAAGTTTTTTCCTGATATCCACTCAAAACCTACTCTGCTGCAACTTCAAGCCACTGGTCTGCATCCTGCTCTCTGCAGTAAGCAAGAAACATTTTTCCCCTCTTCTTTATGGCAGCCCTTCAGAGATTTGAAGACTGCTATCATGCCCCTCTTAAGTGCTTTTTCTGCAAGCTGGACATGCCTACTCCCCTTGCAGAACTTGCCTTCCAAGCCCTTTATCATTTTTGTCACCTGCCTCTGGATCCTCTCTAACTTCTCCATGTCCTTTTAAAAATGCAGAGCCCAGAACTGCACTCAATACTCTAGATGAAGCCTAACCAGTGCTGATTAAAGAGGCACTATGACCTCTCATGTCTTGCACCTAATGCCTCTGTAGACACATCACAAAACTACATTTGCTTTGTGTGTGGCTACATCACACTGTAGACTCATACCGAGTCTGTGAGCTACCAAGACACTTAGATCCTTCGCTGTAGCGCTGTCATACAGACTGGTCTCACCCATTTAGTATTTTTCATTATTCTCCCAAGCTCTGTAGCACCATGCATTTATCAACATGGATACTTTAACCTAGTAGCTCAATCCCAGCTTTCCAACCTGTCAAGATCTTTCTGAATTGTACTTCTGTCTTCCAACATGTTCACAATCCTTCCCAGTTTCCTGTCTTCTGCCAATCTGCTCAAGAAGCTCTCTATTTCAGCATCCAAATCATTAATAAACACGTTGAATAGCACAGGGCCCAGGAAACACCCTTATGGGACTCCACACAAAACCTGCTGCCATTCTGACATGGTTCCATTTATAATTACCCTTTACTTGCAGATAAGAGTTCCCACAACAGAGAAAACTGCCTTCAGAAACTACTATGGTGCTGGCATTTCAAGTCAGGTCAAACATAGCTATAATATACCTCCAGACCTGAAGTTTGTACTCCTGTTCTCAAGAAGGCTCACAAATAAGTCAGAACTTCTGCTACTGAAACAAAGGCTGAAAAAAATATATTTAAATTTTCGTGTGCAAGTGAATGCCAGAACAGTAGCACTGAAGAAGTGCAACCATTACTGAAATCCAGAGAAAGTACTGATTTATCAGGAAGCTAATACAAAAATCAGCACTTTATTTTTTCCTTCTGTTCTTGCTCAAGAACAGATACAAATGGGAAGCTAACTTCACCGTTTATGGAGAGATGCATTCTCACTATAATTTCTGTTTACTGGGATCACTATAACTATATCCTACAACATGAAGTCAGAGGTTTAAAACTGGGTTTAGCAATTTTAATATTTCTGAATGAGTGAAAGCTGGGCCAACAGCCAACACTAACCTCACCTGGAGAATCTAGTTTCCTTGCATACTAATAGCAGGATAGTCAGTCTTACGAGTACCCATTTATTTCTTCCTGGGAAACTAATGTGACTAAAAATGAAGTGAGAAGGATGAGAAGAAACACTGATATACATCTTAAGGTGATCTCAGAGGACCAGTAATTCATATAATGGTTAATGGCCTAAAAATGGTAAATGCAGCTATTCATGGGGTTTCTTTTTTAAACAAGACTCACCTAGGAGCTTTATCTGCATAAAAAGCACATAGCAAAAACCTTGTACAGAAAAGGAAGCAGCTATTGGCAGCATAGCCATGTTCACAAGTAAGCAAATGTCACGGCAGTCTATCCAAAGTATAATGGAACACTACTTAGAAAAAGCCATGCCAGAATTTAAAATACCGAAGTTAGAAGACAAATGTTCCAAATGCAGGAAGCCTGCAGTACTATAGGCACATGGTTCAATCACACTAAAATGAGTTGATTTAGAAAAGTTACATTTCTATTAGAAACGTGCGCTCGTGATTACGGATAACACTTGAAAGATTAAACAAAACCACATGTTTACTTAACACAAAGTCATTTTTGGTTATGTGGATCTTCTACACAGCAACAGGAGGGAAAAAACAAAGTGTTTGTTACTGACAACAAAAGCAAGCATCGTGAACAAATATATTCTCATAAAAAGGGAAGTATGCAACTGGCCCCTGCAGTAAAAAAAAAAAACAAAAAAACTATAAAATGATGGGCATTTTTGTCCTAAAGAGTTTAAAGGCAGAAGATGTCTGTGCTAACTTTTACACTTGCTTCAAGGGAAGGTGTATCAAACTACACTAGGTAGATTTCAAAGCTGGCCATTTAGTAAGCCAAATATTTATATCTAATAAGAAACGGAAGAATTGTTTTTTCATGCGTTGTTTGGAAAGGAGGATAGCTTGAACCCACAGTCAGAAGGCTAGACCTTAGTATTGTGGAAAAGAGCAGAGGTTGTATTCCAGTGAATAAGCAAGGATGTGCTTTGCTTTTACATCTCCCAGTCAAAAGGTAATGCTTGTTTACTTCAAGACAATTCCTAGATAACACACTCATTTAGCACAAGATAATTACAGATGAACAGAGATGGGATTTGTACAAAAACTTGAGTAGGATTGCTTAATTCCCTCAGGCCCCTTTGAAAAAAAATCCCATTTTAGGGCCTCAAATTCATTAAAAACAAGGCCACTTGAATGTGCAACAGTAGCATTCTGTAACAACAGCTTACCAGCGACTTCCACAATGTCACCAGGGACAATGTCTCTTGCTTTAATCCTCTGTACACTTTTTCTGTCCTGTCGATACACTTTGCCCATTTCAGGTTCATATTCTTTAAGAGCTTCAATAGCATTTTCTGCATTTCTTTCCTGAAAGAGAGAAATAAGATGCAAGGTCATAACAGCTAGACATACTGCTAGAATGATCAGCTCTCCAATTTTGTATTCATGGCATGACATGACATTGTAATCAGTTCTGCCATGCTCATTCAAACAGAAAATGATAGGACCCCTTAAGTAGCTGAAACCTTCAAATTGAGGTTGCAGCCAGAAAAACACCACAAACAGAATTCAGATCTTAGTGGGCACTTGAAGGTCAAGAAGCCTTTATCCGGTCTTGCCAAAGTCATCCCTCAAGAATATTTATTATCTTGTTAGTAGGAAACAATGGAAAACAATAATTTTAGAAATCATGGGATTACAGTCTGACCTGAAGTAACACTTCAGCAGAAGCTTTAATAAAAAACCTGTTGGATATACTCATACATCAGCTGTCCAGTTCAGAAATACACATCTTGAGACCCAAAAATATCCCTACCCAATACCAGTCTGTAGTTTTCTCCAGGTAGAAGTGAGCAAAAAAAAAAAAAAATCAGCAGAAAGGCAATTATTTTTTCAGAATTAAACTTCCTTCTAAGCTATTTTCTTGTGCCCATCCTTCAGGTCTTTGTCCTATATTTGGACCTTTTCAAATTAAGAGGCAAGCATATATCCAGTTACAATAGCGTTGGTTATCTAGCTTGGATATAAGTATTGTCCAAAAGCTCTTTTCTTTTCACTTGTGAAGTAAAAGATACTACGTGACATTTCACACCCTTTACTTGCCAACAAAGTACCTACAACTTCCTGTATATAGTGCCAAGACTGGTACTCTAGAAGAAAGAGCAACACACTTAGAATACAGATACAAGTTATGACTATTTGTATGCTCTCCAAAACAAAATAATTCTTTCCATAATTCAACTTAGAGATAGTCAAGTTAAGGTCCTAACTTGAATTCATCACTCTTCCCAAGCCAGCTCTATTTAGCTCTTGCTACAAGGTAACAAACTATACCAGCAATCATTCAGATATCCAAAAGAGACTGGCAAAAAAAGAGGTGAGGTTGAGAATGTTGCTTAAAATCTTGCTAAAATGCTATAGATTAAAGCCGCAAGCTGCCTAGTTCAGTAATTTACAGCTGAGGCTTCAGTACCAGCTGCAACTCTAATATCACCACCAGCTTACGGTAGAGAGTAGGTGCCACAGGAGACAAGCCCTTGTTTACTTCAATATTTATTCTTAAACTTTTCCTATTGTTGCACTACCTTAAGTGCAGCTGTACTAGTTGGACAGTCTACTAGTGCTTCCACAACATCTTTGCATTCTTTCAATGCAGATGACAACAGACAAGACACTAACAGCTTGTTTCAGCTGCTGTGTCAACACCCACGGAAGTGAGAAAGTGATTAGTGCAGACAGCTTAGGCCTGCCCGGCTGAGTACAGACAGTCTCACATGGTATACAAAAGTCTACAATCGACCTTTCCACAATACATTTCCCTAAGCAAATTCAAACCCCGAGTTAAGAAACTACTAAAAATTTGTCAGCAGGTAGCACAGAGCTGACCGCTGGTAGCCAGCCCTCTGTACAGTACCAGTTCAAGTGGGTAAAGGATCAGAAGGGCACAGAACACATCTTGAAGGCTGTGGGTTCCGTCAAGTCACCTGCCAGACTGTGAAACGGTGAGAGAGACAGGCACTGGGACACCAAACACTGGAGGCTACTGTCCTCTCTGAACTGTAAGAAAACTGGGACATAGAGCTCAAATATAGGATATTTCCCCTCTTCAGGGATGAAGGGCAAAAGTAAAGTCCTTGCCCGTGTGCTTATACAGAAAGCAGCCCTCAGTACGCAAGTAAATAATACGAAGTCAGAAAACAAGAAACCCTCAGTCCCCTCAATCAGAAATTGGGAGGTGGGTGGGAGCAGGTGCAAATCTTTGTTTCTGTGCTTCACAGTCTCTCTCAAGCAACTCAAATCCAATTCCTCCAAGGTGGTTTCCTCCAAGATATTCAGAAAATTCTCCTCCTCCTGTAAATGATGTATGCTAAAAGTATAATGCCCACAAAACAAAGAGGAAAAAAGATCACTCACTGGTGCCGAGACAGACTCTTGCCTGGATTGTCTGCTGGTATTAACCAAAAAACTTGAGGCGTTTGCTCTTTTAGCCCTTCAGAGTCAAGTTAAATATAAAGTTCTCTCTAACAAATCTTTATCTAATATGTCACTTTACACATCTACACCCATGACAGCCTTCTGCATATTTTTCCTTTTTACTTAATTACCGTAGCAAAATGCTGGACAATGAGATAGATATTTTGTTTCATTTTCAATCTGCTCCTTTAGTTTTCTTATTTTTCCCTGCAGATCGTACAGCCTCAACAAGTTCTTTTTTTTTTTTTTTTTTAGGGATTTCTCAGCTCATCACAGCTGAGACAGAGAGACAGCTTTAATGTAGGCATTATTTCAACTGCAATAAGTTAGTACTGTAGATGTTACCTATAAAAAGGGATGCTACTTCAACTACTATGAACTAGCTAGATGATATTTGTCCATCTTTTGAAGAAGTTATGCTAACGACTGGATTATATCCTAGGGGAAAAAAATCTACCATTATTTTTCCCCTATATTTGAGAACCATAATGCCAAAACACCCTCATTTACTGTCTCTTCCTACCCTGGTTTAGTCCTGCCCTCAAATAGATCCATTATTTGTTCTCAAACTCCTCCCATCAAGGAATCATAGGTAGATACTTTAGAAGAATAAGGAGTGATCACACACTAAAGTGTAATGAATGCTTGCTCTAGGGGCATCTCAGTCTGCCTTCAACTACAGCAGTTACTTCCTATGCAATAACAGTAACACCTGCTTTCAGTTATTCCCACCTAGCACATTTAGGGCACATAAAGAGGTAACAAGTACCCCTTAACCCAACCAAGCACTAAATGAGATTTTTTTTCTACCTTTCTTGTAAATGAATTTCACTCTCCCCCTGCAGGTAGAAAATGTAATTGATACAAGTCTTTCACACACAGACAGCCAGCAAGACAAAGAATTCCATTTCAGTTCTCCCAAAAAGGATTTAAAAAATTGTTCCAGATAGATTATGTTTTTTACTTCCTCTCCCAAACTAGAACAGGAGTTTTAGGTTGCTGAAGTTTATTTTAATGGAAAATTTCTTCATTTTCTATTACAACTGTGGTATACTGAAGGTGGCCTTCCTCTTATCTGATCTTACTAGATAGGATATGCTAGCACCAGAATCCATCATCAGGAGATACCACTCTTGTCATGTGCACAACAGCATGCAAGCTGGCAAGTCTATACTTTGCTCTTAAATGCAGGTGGAAGACGACTAGCGTTTCACAACCCCACAGGTGGGAGAGGAACACAGATTCTGCAGCTAGAGAAGTATATCAAATGCACAGAGATTAGCCCAAAATGAGACTAGCACTCCAGTCTCATCGCAGCAACACCGGTTGGAATCCAATCCAGAAACTAGCAACTACTTTAGAGGTGCACCAATACATCGGTTCATATTGTATCAGCAGCAATAAAAGAAAAATCAACATGATCGGCAATCAGCTTTTTTTGGCTGATGTGGCCAATAATGTTGCCAATAAATGCTGCGTGCATGTGCGCAGCCAGGAGTGCAGCACGGCACCTGGAGAGCAGCATTCATTCGTTAAGTCTGTGGGGGAAGAAGGGGTATGGGGTGGACAGATCACGCGCCGGTGGTGAGTAAGTGGGGCAGGGGCTGCCCAGCCAGATTGGGGCCCGTGCCTCTCCTGGAGGTGCGCACAGCAGCGGAAGCTGCCCCCCGCCCCCGGACAAGCTCTGTCCTGGGCCCCACCCAACCCCTGCTGGGCTGTGCCTGCCCCTGCCCCTGCCCCAGCCCCACTCCCTCACCACAGGGGCCTTGATCTGCCTCCCCAAGCCCCTTCACCACAGACTTACCAGCTGGATGCTGCTCTCCATGCTGCCAGGCTGCATATCAGGAATCGGACCAGTAGTGGCCAATATGGCAGGTCAATAATCACCCATCAGTATCAGCCCACAAAGTCTTTATCAGTGCATCCCTAATCTTCTCTCGCTCTCTCTCCCCTTGCCATCAAACAAAATGCTCTTAAATTTTTCCCCTTAGGTGTGCAAAAGTACAGCTCTTCTCCTGGTCAGTGCCTCCCTATTTTCTTGATAGGAATGGAGTGGGTAGAAGAGCTGTCACTGGTTATGCTACAAAATTCTGCAGAAGGTAAGAGCAGGAATTGAAAAGATGCAGGTTCTAATAACACCAATCCTACAGGTTTTGTTATTAATTTTTGAACTGTAAAGGTAACAGCTGCAAAAGAGCAAGGTGTGAAGGTCTGGCAACCACAAGAGAGAAAATTGTTTGCTATTTTAAAGAAAATTTCTTCATGTGAAAGGGAGAGTATACTTGTTCCTAGAAGTTCTAGTTGGATGGATGTACAATATTTATTATGCCACCCACAGAGTTTAGTATTTGATAATTATGCTCCTGTTGACTAGACATTTGCACTTTTGAATCTGTAACAAAATAATTCCTGGTACTAGTTCTCATCAAGGACTCCAGTTTAGAACAAACGGAGGCATTAAACAACCCACATATGTTACTAGTGGGAACAAGTCACTAAAATCAACCCTTTAAAAATAAAATGTCAGCTCTAAAAACCTTTGAAAAAAAGTAACATTTTGGGGGGCCAGCATGAGGGGAGAAAACAATTAAGTTTTACAAATAAAGGTCTGGCAGGTATTTCTTAGATAATTGAGAGTAAAGGTCCTAATTGACAGCATCTTACATGTTCAAAAACTGGTGGTTAAGATTTTTACAGTCATGCTGGTGCTCTACCCATGAAAGCATTAAAAACTTACCTACTGAGTTCCAAGTGTGAAAACAAAGCTTTCAGAGCGTCACAGGAATTTTGTCTCTTGACAAAAACAGAAAATCTGAAACTGCATATGGCAACCCACTTAACTTACTTGCTGCTTTCAGTTAAAAAAAGTAAATACCCTTCCTGATAGGCAGTTGGCTTAGATCTATAAATATGAATATAAAAGAAAAAAGTTTCTTGGACAGCTCTTCAGATTTACTGGTTATTTACTCAAGGTCATTGTGTATGTGCACAGACCAAATGGAAACTTCCTTGTGTTTTCATATTGCTACAGAAATTAAGATGCAATTTAACTATTTAGATACAGCCAAATAGTTAAAAATGCTTTTGATTAATTAAGCATGTGAGACAGTAAGTGTTTTTTCTACAGATGTTGGCCGAGTATGCCATTACAGACTATGAAGTGGTTTTCCCCATATACCTTCCAGATTATTAACACACCACTTGCTGCAATGGGCATATAAAGAAAAAGAGCCTGATTTATCAGGGAGGCTTCAGTTTTTCACATTTACTTATTCTGTTGGCTTTTCTTCCCCCACCTGCTAAGATACTTTAGAGTATGGCAAAACACAGAACACAAATATAGCCGCTTTGCTAACCTGAAGTCATAACTGTATTCCCCATCTTCACCAGGTTTCATGGTTTTTAAACAAGCAAAAAAAAATTGAACTAATTCAGCACTAAGGAAGGAGTTTTTATAGTCTTAATTTTTTTTTTTTTTTTTTTTTTTTTTTAAATGCAGATTTGTCATTGTAAGCTTTGTAATAAGACCAGGCTGCCTGTCCAGAGTTCCCACCTAGCACCATGGTTTGGCAATTTCTCATGTCCTTGCTTTTGCAGGGTTTGAGTTATGGATATTGTATGCATAATGATTCCATTTCACACTTCAGTTTGTTTTATATGTTGGTAAGTACTAGCGAATTTTCTGATTATTTTAGTTAGTATGAGGAGTTGTTTGTTTCTATACAAGTGATATAAACTATAATTTGACTAGAACAGAATTTCTTATTCTCGGTTCCAAAAAATCTCTTTTTATAAAAATAACTCAAAGATTCAGTACCGAAGTCATTTGGCATCTGGAGACCATTTTTATGAAGTTGTCCTAGTATGACCTCTTTGAATATTAGCAAGAAAAGAAACAAACCAGAATTGGCTATACTGTGCAATGCTAGGGACTGACCAGTCTGTTTACCAGAACAGGGACTTTCAACATATTAAATCTTTTTAAAAAGCTTGACCCATTTTGGTCAACCAATGCAATCTAAAAGCCAATAAGGCAAGAAACATTTCTGCCCTGGAAGAGATGTTTTTCCAAAACAGTTCAATTTCTGTCATACAGGCTCAGAAATAACGTCAGCCATGTTACTGTTAAAAAAAAAAAAAAAGTCACTGGCACTACGATAATCAAATAGTCTGTAAGTTCATTGTGCCACTTTAAAATTGGCTTAAATATAAAAGTCACTCTTTCTAAAGAACTGTTTAAAAATGACTGTTTACTTAAAGAAAGCAATTCAACTGTGGACTTCTTAGATTACAGCTACAGAACTAGTCAGCAGAGCAAAACATTTATGATCAAGACACCATTAAAATAGGACAGAGAAAAAGGAAGATGGAGACTTTACAATCTCACTATCTGATTACCAAGCTGCTGGTGACTAAAGTTCTTTATGCAGCATGATGGCTTCTATCATGTGTAAGTTCCAAACTGTCAACAGCAATTCAATTTTATTTTGAGAAACATCTTATTCCTGATGAGAAAGGATTCTTGCCTTATCAGGCTTTAGATTGCTAGGCTACACAAAATAGTTTTCATTTAGCACAAAGACCCTTTGGAACTAAAAGGGACATACACATTTACCAACCAAGTTCACAGCTGATTTTAAAGGTTCTATAAGAAGTATTTTAGACAGAACTCCTGGCATTTCAGAATAAAATGCAGTTCTTTTGCTACAGTCTTTGTTCAAACACTTCAAATTCTGAACCACATCTCTCAATAAGCAACGAGTAGCTCCCGTGTGTGAAAAGCAACAGCAACATTTTAAAATGTTGTTAGAAAGAATGTAACTGCACAAATTTTGCCCGTTTTTCTTCAATTTAACATTGTTCATGTTACTAACTCATTGCCATCTTCGGCAGTCAGTATGTTTGTTGTTTGTTTCTTTTCTATTCTACTTGCTATTACTAATGTTTCTTTTCCTAATGCCAGTTGGTCTGAGCTGCAATGTCAAAGCAAAAAAGGAATTGCAAAATGTCAAACTGCAGTCTGAGCCACTGCAAGTCATAAAATAAAAAAATGCAATTCTAATATTTCATTAAGTAGTTTAATGGTTTTGCAAACTAAATTTATGCCATACGCCAACGTAACCTGGTAGATCTCTAATATACGTGGCTCATACTAGCCAGCGAAGGAATTTCACAGTAAAGCTGATATTTGTTCTTAATGAGAGATAGCTACATGCAGTTAGACCAAAGATATGCTTATTTAGCTGCAACTTTAAAATCTTGAGTTTGGCAGCCTAATTTTTAAGTAAACCACATTTGTTTTAACTTCCAAGAGACTTTATCCTGATCTGGAGTACTGTTACTTAAGGTTAAGAATAATAATTATGAATTGCTTCTAGTCTGCATGACCTCTTTCCTGAGTTGCTGAAGGTGTATTAAACCAAACGTATGGCCTAACATATCTTGGTTGGTGGGTCATGCTGCACCATATATTTTATTCTTAACATTTGCAAACCTTCTTTTAACTTTTAATTTAAACACTTCCCGACATAATTTATTAATTTTTCAATTCTGTTGAATCAAATTAAGTATATATACTGTAAAAGATAATATACTGCTTTTAAGTTTCTCATTGTATAAACATCATATGCTTCTAATAGTAATGTGCAAAGGTTTTCTGAGGTTTGGCATTGAAGTGTTTGCTTAAGTAATGTGCAAAGGTTTTCTGAGGTTTGGCAGGGAAGTGTTTGCTTCCCTGCCACACGCCGACAATTGCATTGGCTACTAATATAAGTAAGATTACAAAAGGCTCTACAAATGCTGTGATTGTTTCTTCACCTTCTTCAAACCAGGCCAAAACCTGCAAGAGAGACCATAGTTAAATAACACAACAGATTTATACATCCACCATGGATAAGTAATTACATACTAAAAATGTATTTTGGAGCGCTCTCAAAAATATTGAAAGACATGATCATTTTTGCATCTGGAAGTTGCAGGGAAATTTCACATTTCTTAGAACGTATGGCATATCATCCTGAAAAAAATTTGTTGCCCTATTTTAGCACACCGAATGCAGTGGAAGACTAAACTGAATTCTGTTTCTCTATCAAATTTCTTGCCTCTCCCTACAAACTAGCTTTCTACTGCAATATCATTCACACGCTGGAAATAATCAGAATTTATAAAATATTAAAACAAAACATAGCTAAGCTACACGAGTTTTGCAAACCAAAGGAAAATTAAATACAGCAGTGGCAAATAACTAGTGTGATTTTGCTCTTAAAAACCGAATTTAAGAACATTTACCTATACCATTTTGAAGCTTTTACAGAAACATAACATATACAATCCAACTGTATCTCTCTCCGCCTGACCAGGCACTTCGGTTTTGGCCCAGATTCATGTTGGTACTGTCAATGATTGGGAGTCGCACACAGCAAAAATGCTTTTTTCTTCTTAACATATCCTGCTTGTAAATTAAGTTCCCTTTGCTGTTTTGAGCAAAAGTGGACTGCATAAGGCCATAGCTTAGGAAGTTTAAAAATGGGAGAGAGTTAGAAACTACAATCTACAATTAGGCCCACCTAACAAAGTGCTCACCTTAAGGCTTTCCAGGGCACGGGATATCAAGAGTTAGAATGAGATCAGAGTACAAGAATTCCTCATGTTTTTAGAAACATGAAGACAATTCTCCAAACTGATGTATAAGTCTAACACCGTGGGTTTTCCACAGTTTTGTTTCTAGTACAATCCCAAGAAGACTCAAGCAACTAAAGATGCCACATTTTGGGCAAGTCTACATGTGACGCTATGGCGACCACGGGCAAGTGTCCGCAGGCAAGAACCGAGATGCAGTAGCTACTTCGCCATACCAATGCGCTTCCCCAGTATAGCACATCACTACAGCGAAGTGGCTGCTAACAATAACCATGTGCCGAACATATGGCGCAGTACGGGTTGTTACTTCCCTGTGATTTAGTGCTTCCAAAAGGAAATACCAAAATCACAGTGTAGTAATAATGTTGGCATAGTGACACGTGTAGACCTCCCTTTGAAGGCTTCCATTGAATTTTGGTAATCATCTATGTCTTTGTCATTCACCAATTCTTAATCAGTTCAAGAACTTATGGAAGAGCCCTATTCACTGACTAAGACCAGGCAACCTTCTGCAATGACTGAAGAGGGGGAGAGAGTTTTGTTAGTCAATATGTTGAGCAACAAGAAGCATCCGAAATGACAATAAGTAGGAACAACGTGTTGAGGTAATTAGTGCTGTAGTTAAGCAACGACACTGAATCACCAACAGCCTGTGGCAAGCATCATCATACTGCACTAGACCTACTGCTCAGTTGTGTAACACGTCAGGGTTTTCAGAAGGATGGTGCAACATCAGAACCTCAAACAGGAAAAGCCCAATCAACCAAGCTCAGCATGAAAGCAAGTTTAGTTAAGACAGTGAAAGTGTTTGACACTTCAGTGTTATTAACCACAGCTCGGGTCCTTCAATAAGCAAGGCAGCACCCTGTTAGGCTCAGTTTATTGATCTTCTCAAGCGATATAGAGAAGAGAACATAAAGCTTCATAACTCCTAGCCTTTTATTCCAATCCTGACACTTTGGGGTCATAGATACAGCCAGTGAGTCAGTAAAAAAAAAAAAAAAAAAAAAAAAAAGTCACCATCACTACTGGCTCCACCAAATGTAAGTTCTTTCTATGCAATAGCCACCATGGTCGCAACCACCAGTAAAACTGTAAGAGCAGTTCCTGACTTGTGCTAACCTTCTGAGAACATGCAGCATGTTCTAAAGCACACTCTAACCTGGATAAATCCACTTAATATCCCTGGGTGTGGGCAGACAGAATACTTAAAGTCAGCATTACTGGCAAAGCAGCAGCAGACAGACAACAGAAGTTCCTATGTAACTCTGCCTGGTCAAGTGAAGAATAACCCCCAAAAGAACAGGGTTAAAGCTCTGTTGATGAGTACACCAGTTTTGGCTTCAACCCTCTGCTTCCATCCCCATTTAACAAATCTATTATGTTTTCCCCATGCTGTATTGGCAAGGAACTGTAATTGTGCCAGTTGTGCCAAAACAGCTATACACCTGTTCCCAATTTTAAATAATTTTACAGCAGTTTGTAAAACTGCACTACATGTGAACCTCTATAACCTGCATCGTTTTCTCCCCATCTCTTACAGGTTCCAATGAGGAGTAGTTGAGTGTGTTTTGAAAAAAACAAGGCACTATAAATGCAAGTAGCTTGCAACATTTATATCAGTCACATACAGAACTAGCTGGACTAATTAATATTTGCTTACAGCATCTAATATTATATGACAAGGCACAGGAACATGCAATAGGCAAGGGTCAACAAAAACCAATTCTGCTCCACCTCACAAGCCACATAACACCCCCCTAAAACTATCATAGGAGCAGCTAAATCACAGCTCAGGAGATACATGTAGCCACTGGGGATTTTAAACACAGCTCCTAAAGAAAGAAATTCATACTCTGGGGTATGCGCACCTTCAGAGCTATGCATTGCCATGCTTTCAGCCAAGACAAAGCTTTGATTCGCAGCTAGAAGGGCTGGCAAGTTCAGCCACTCCTGTTCTGTAACAAAATGCAGGACTAGAATGGGCCTCCTGAGCATCAAGTTCAGCCCAGTGTCCCCAAACAGTCATCTGCACAAAGAATCTGCAGAATCATATGCTGCAAACTTCACACAGCACAGCCACAAAACACCCTGCTAAAGGAAGAAAAGGCTATCAAACCCATGCCAGGGTAAAGGACAGGAGAAACAAGGGTGATGCCCATGCAAGGGCATAGAATTTGCTAGGGTATACTCATGCCACACTAAGAACACCATGCTCCACCATACAGAGGAATGCAGGCAGCCCCAGTGGCCCTTGACCCCAGATCTGCCAAACAGTGTGACCCAGAGTACATGAGAACAATACTCCAGCCAGGTACCAGAGGGGCTTGCAAGCACTAGCAGGAGTCCCACTGCATCCCAGCCAAAATGCAGATGCCCCAAGGGCCAAACAGAGCATTCATGGAGACTAGGGAGGAGGGCCTAAACAGTTCTTCACCCTCTCTGATTCTCACCTAAGGAATGATTTTATGAAGAGTAATCTTATCTCCTCTCAACCTATGTTTTCTTAAGCTAAGCTCTTTAACCTTCTTCAGGTTCTCCTTTCACTTCCTGGTGGCACTGCATAAATCACAGTTTGAATTGACTGGTGACCAGAATTGTACATAATATTCTGCTAGGATCTTGCCACCACCCTGCGCAGTCATACTAATATTTCATTACCCATGCCCAACCTAAAATACCCTAGGACTACATCAGCCTTTTTCACAGTTGCGCTGCACTTGCATCACCTGATCATTCTTCAGCTCTACCAGCACACCAGGTCCCTCTGCTCCACAAGTCTACAAGCCCCCACTAGAAAGTTCCACAGAGAAAGCAGGAAAACCTAACAGGCAAGGGCTCAAGGCATGGCCAGGGAGATCACAGGTACCTGTTAGACAAGCTATGATCAACTGGTCTTAGGAGGTGGACCATGGCCTACACTACAGAATGTGAACACAAACAAAAAACAAACACCAACTGTCCTGACAAACTGGCGAGAGCAAGAATTCCTCTTTACTTCAGATCTGGTCTTTGCAAGTCAGTGATAGGTTAAGATGAGGGAAACAAAAGAGAATGGGGATATTAAGACTGATGCCGAAGACCTGGCACCACCCTCCACAACTTCTTGGACTGTACAGAGGTTACCTTAAGAGTTAAGAAATTATAGAATTTCCTATATACTTAAGATTATATAAAATAATAATATATATTATATAGCAAAATATCTCGCTATGGATATATAGTTATATAGAGACAGATAGCAAAAACCTACCCATAGCGTTCCATTTCACACTTAAATGGGAGTGCAATTCCAGGGATTAAGGGAAATACCTAACAGAAAGAAGCATGAATATCCTGTCACCACTAAGAGAACGGAAGGAACAAGAGAAGTGTAAGGGCAACTCTCACTTAACAACTGTCAAATTACTATGCTTTATTTGATTACTCAGATTGGGGGGGGAGAAGATTTACAGCTTGCAGAAAACTAATTCAAATAAGGTTCACTAAAGGATGAGGTCAAGGAGCTTTGCTGTTTTTTAAAGCAGAAACATACAGACAGACACTACATGCAATGACAAGTATGGAAGAAAAGCAAAGACAGGATGCTGGAACAAGTCAGTCAGTCAGCAATAAATGACTGTGATTAATCTAGTTAAGAAAACTAGAAGTATGTGACTAATGTATTGCAAGATGTGTATTCCCAAAAGAAAGCATCATCAGATTCTAGTATGAATACATATATGAGAGAGAGAGAGAGAGAAGAAAACAGATCATCTCAGGTGACTAATCACTTTTTAGGCAACACTTTGGAAAAAATCCAAAAAGCAAAAGACAGAAACCACTGTAAAAAAAATGGAAGTCAGAGTTCCACTGCCCAGGACCAGTTGTACCACTTGACTCAGCAGCTGGGAGAGAAGGTGGAGAGTGTGTCACAATTCTGTTGTCTGGGGCCAAGACACGTTTGACACTTGATAGTGGCAGTTTAGAGGCACATACCCGAGAGAGAACATGCACACATGGTTTTCCTCTTGGACTACTCAGATTTAAAGATTCTATAGAGTTTGCACACATTGTCTGTGCTTGACTAGAACTAGTTTTCCCCCCAGGACTCAATGTACACTTTATTAGTATGAAAGGATGTCTTTACACATGCTCCAAGGTGGGGGGAGGGAGTGAATTTTAATTAGAGCAGCTCCAGAGAGCCACTCGAATTAAAATGCGCATAGCGTCTCATGTATTTAGCATCCTATGCTTCAAAATGGCAGTGGGGGCGCTTTAAATAAAGCTCATTCAACAAGCTTTAGTTAAAGCATCCCCACCACTATTTTGTAACGCAGGGACACCAAATACACGCCACACCAAGGCTGCTGGAGTGTTCTAATTAGAACACCCGATTAATCAAGTCTGCTCTGACACGTTCCAATTAAAGCGTGTCAGAGCAGGTGTCAGGCATGTGTATAGGAGCCCAAAGAGTCTATTTATCAATAGGTTTCCCTCAAAAACTATACAAAGGACGGTAGCCTTAGCATACTGCCATACAAGTTATTCTAGACACAATGAAGCTGTTATCTATTAAGTTTCCTTCTTTTCTCCTGAATTTAAATCCATCACTCAGGTACCGGGGGGGGGGGGGGGCGAAGCAAAGGGGGGGACGACGACACGACACGACACGCTTCTTGCTAATCGTTATTGAAAAACAAAATTCAGCAAGGATTGCAAAGAAAACCGAAGAGTATTAAATTAACAGACTGCAAGTATCCTTCAGACATCCTGCCCTATGTTTTTGCACACACAATTGATTTGCTACCGACTTAAGGGAAGCAGAAGGAAAAACAGAAGCAATTGCCTCCTAAAATTCTTTACTAGCTAGAGTAACCAAAGGGGTTTCCTTTTTTCCCCCCCCGTTTGTTTTAGAGCCACAAAAAATTACTTCTTACAGCCCTGTGACCCTTCCTTGTCAGACGATATCTTGGGTGACATTATGTACTCTGAACTTTGCTGACAACATGCCAATACAATACACCAATGCTGTTCCTACTTATGCAACATATGTTCATTCCTATTGCAGGTCTAACAATCAAGCCGGTTCCTGGGCCATTTTATAACAAACCCTGCAATCCTCAACAAAATTGATTCATTTCAGCAGCACGTTAGCTTGCACAAGGGCTGAAAGATCAGGCTGTAACATACTAAACTGGCCTGTCAACAATTAACATTTCTGGGGTATATTTATAACAATAACCAATATTACTCTAAATCTGCAGAGCTATTTGTATAATGAGTTTCCAAAATGTTCCTTTTATGCCCTACTTATCTTAGAGGAGTTAGTAGCAGCAAGTAGGGCTGCTTGCATGATTCTCTACTTTAGAGGTTACAAACACTGTATCTAAATGACATTATGTCCAGTATGAGAAAATTCATCCTAAAATACACAATAAAAGCATTAAGAATTTCATGGTCTTGTACAAACAGCATATCAGTTATTTATTACATTATACGATAAGCCGTTGTTGAGCAAAATACTGTAGATGTCATGTATCATAAAGAATCAGAGCTTACAGACAGTCTAACTGGCTCATATTTTGAACTGCACCTAAACAGTCAACCTACTAAGGCCCTGACAACATCTAAATGAATCAGTTTTCAAACTATTATTTCTGTAGAGTCCCAAAGATTTTGATAAGACACTGTGGGAGAGGTACATTCCTATGGATCCTTTTTCTTCTCTAAGATATGCATTTTAAGTCAATAACGACCTACCTAGAAAAAGACAATGACAAGGGTACAAAGAGCAAAAGAAAGCCATAAACTGGTGTACCTAGGGTTGCAGACCAGCAAATCCCTGACCTCAAGTCTAGAACCCCACATCTACATTATAACAAATACTTGGCATACCATCTTTAAAACTATACTAATTTTAAATGCAATGTGTTCTTGTATCAGTGTAAGAATAGCCTGTTTCAAAGGACTACAGCCCACATACCACTAATCATGCACAAGTGTATAAAGTATTTCACAAAGAGCTCTGTACTACACCTGGTGTAAAGGTACAGAGGCAAGAGTGCACCTGCAACTAATTTTTTCCATTTTCTCACTTGAGTGCTCAACCATGCAGCCTTAACAAAGGGTTTAAATGGCATTGCGTGCACACATTTATATGAACTATATAATACAATGGAAGAAATAAAACTCGGTGTTATAAAACATGTTCTCCTGGATACCTATCCCATGTAAAAGACCTTAGGAGTTCTGAAGTTTCTGACAAGCAAGAGATTAATAACATTCCTTCTGGAGCAATGAAACATTCAAAGGCTACCTTTATTATGCACATGTGCACTGCCTGACCTTCTTGAAATACATGCTACTAGCTTTGTGCTATTAACGGCATATGGTCCATGCTCTCTGAGAGTGTTAAAGACTCCTAAACTTCAAACAACTGCAATCCTTCTCTTTCCATACTTCACTGATACCTATGCCCAATTCCAACATTCAGCTCCCAGGCTGATTCAGCATTGATATAATTCAAAAAGGAATTTGCAAGGATTAAAAACCCTTGGAGAGTGTATTTCCCCCTCTCATTTCTACTTACAAGAACTGGAACCACTTTTTCCTCAAACGTTTACATTTTGCTTTTTGACAGAGATGGGCCTGAACACTTTCATTTGATGGAACATCTAAAAGCAAGGTTTAGCACAAGCAATATTGCTTATACTACTAGCTACTTCTATACAATATCTGACACACAATTCAAGTACCATGTTTCCAGCTGTCTTACAGATTAACAATATTGTGATAAAAAACGATTTTTCAGTGAGAACAAAGGACTGCACCAAATTTCTGCATCTGGGTCTGATCTAGCCCCCCCACCAGTCAGTCAATGCCATCAACATCAAAAAGATCCCCACACTGCTTCTACCCCAATGACACATCCCGACTGAAAACCAAAGCAGCCTCGATGCACTCCATTTTAATTAACATGCACTCCCTGGCATCTAAAATTCTTCCACCAAGTTCTGCATAATAACATAGTGGTATTAATACAAAGCCTAACCTTACTAGCTTTAACCAGTCCGAGTTTCAGAAATTATTAAACATTATAAAATATGCTAAGTTCTCCTAAAGGTACAGCAAACCATTGCTAAAAAGGTTAATTTGTCTTTTGATATAGATTTAAAAAAAAAAATATGTTTCCAAGTGGCAGATATAGGCCATAAGCCTAACACGGATATCTACCTCAAATGAGTATTTTCTGAACTAACATGAGAATTTAAACTAAACTGTTCACATCCAACATTTTAGATGAAAAAGTTCATATCTGTAAAGGGGCAGAACAGTTGCTTGAAATACCAGAGCTCTGAAAGAGCCTACTAGCTTTCAAAGGTAAAAGTCAACCACCAAAGGAAGGCCAGAAAGAACAAGTGGGCTTTAATCCCGAGACAAAAAACAAAAGCAAGTGAGAAAGAACGGTCTGCTGCAAATCAGAGTCAATAATAATTGCTATTTTACCCAATTTTTCATTCATAGGCCTTTAAAAAAAGTTGTAAAACAACGGGATGATGGGAGGCGAGAAACCTGTGGCACTAAAAAGTGAAGTAACTTGCCCAAGGTTACACAACAGGGCAATGGCAGAACCAGGGATCACACCTAGTTGTAACTCTATCCACAGGACTAGAAGTTTCCTTAATGGGACAGGAAAAAAAAAAAAAAAAAAGGAAAAAACAGAGTCTAGTCCAACTGCTTTACAGCAAAGCATACTTGGCCTAGTACATTATCTGACCTTTGTTAGTTTAGTAGGCTACTAATACTGAGTCAGCTGATGAGGCTTAATTTAACGTTTAGTAAAACTATCTTTTCACCTATTTAGTCTGAACGGAAATAGGATGCCAATTTTTTCAAGTAGCAACTTAAGACTCCACCACCTTCCCATCATCATCATTCTTCCCCTATAATCTAATGAAAGGGGACTTTTTTTTGTTTGTTTGTTTCATCTTTCCCTTCACCAAACCACCTCCCCCAAATGTTCATTCATTTCACAAAATTGCAATTACTAAATGTATTTCCTCCCAGGGAAGCACTGGATCAACTACAGCCTGTGCGTCTCCACAGGCAAGATCAATGCCAAGCCTTGGCCGGCTGGCAGCAGTGTATGCATACCAAAACCAGAGCCCTCTTTGAAACAGTGTTAGTTTTAGGACACTTGAAGCCTCCATTGGCCCACGATCAACAACACAGTCTACTGCATCAGGCACAACAGGGGACAGCCCTCCCCCTCCCCAACTGTCTCAGTTTAAGACTGCATATTTATATCAATATTTTATTTTCACCTATATCAGTTGCAGGACCAACTGAATGTCCACTTCCAGTTATAAAAAGCACTGAGCACCTATTTCACGCCCCCCCCCGAGCGGTTTCTGCAATTCTGGAGCAGAGTCTAGCAAACAAACTTTTTACTCCCCCATTTAAATCTCTCGTGTTGTACACCTTGATTACATTCCCCCCTCCCCAGCTAAAAAGCCAAAATTATTCTGTTCGTAAGAACATATGCATCCCCCATTTCCTTCCTCCTGCACTTAATAGTCTGCACTGCATTTCTCCAGTTCCTTAGCAACCACACATCCCGTATAGATTGCAAAAACCAGCTAGCCATTTAATCACTTTTACGTCAAAATCCAGAATCAGCAGCAGAGTTCCTTGTTCTTTCAGTCTGATGTGCCAGGCAAGGGGTCCATTTTATGACTAGACTATCCAAAGGTCAGTTACCAAATTTGGTCAGCAGTGGTGCCATCGTTGCCGTCATCATTCTTGTCAGTGTCAAAAGCAACAACTGTCACCTTACTATTATCAGGGAGGAAAGGCCACTGGAATATTCCCCATGCAAATTCTATTTACAGTTTGCACCGCATCCAAAAATGTCTTCCAATGCCTGTTCGCTCAGCGTGATAACAGTTAACTCAAAAAGAAAAAGAATGACCCGGTAAACTCTTACTTAATCAAGGTTAAGTTTGAGAAGCAAAAAGAAAGAAAGGAAAAAAAAAAAAGGAAAGGTTGGGCAATCCCTTGTGAAATGGATATAAACGCCAGGTCGGATACCAGCGACCTGTTTCACGGGTCTGTGCGTCTCAGCTTAGTTAGTATTCAGTCCTGTTCGTTCCCAAAACGCAGCCGGGAGAATTCCTTTCAGAACACGGCAAAATAAAACGAACGCCGAAGCGGACATGCGAGACTCAGCACGCCGTTTGCTATTCTGCATCTTACGCTAGCTCTTCTTTACACAGCCTAATAACTCCGGGAGCAATCTGTACACGGGCGGAAGCGCAACACTGGTTAACGTAGCTTGGGAAAATAAATAAATAAAATTTTAAAAAATGGAAACCCTTCATACTTACGAAGGATATACAAGCCGCCAACAACAAAATCCTAACTAGCAAGTCTTCGAACTGTTCGATCACGAGCTCGAGTAACGTTTTCCCTTGAAAGAAAGAGAGAAAACAGACGTGATGTCATTTCGGACACACGCACAACGCGGCGGCGGTGGCAGCGCGCGGGAGGGGGGCAAATCGGGGCTTACCTTCCTCGGCTGGCAGTTCTGCAGGCGGCGGAGATTTTTCCCGGGGAACATGTCGAAGAGAAAGGCTGTTAGTGACAGATCGCGAACAACGCCCTGCCCCGGGCGGGTTTGAACGGGAGGAGGGGGGTGGGGGGGGCTCCTATATTTCCAACCGATTCAGCCAAGTCATCGGGGCAACTCCTGGCCGCCGGTTTGAGGGATGTGGACAAATCGCTGGCACGAAATGGAGCCCCGCGGGGGCGGCGGGGGCGCGCGAGGGGGGGGGGG
>NW_005841833.1:5237577-5265644 GCF_000455745.1 Alligator sinensis | reverse complement strand
CCCCCTCCTGAGGGGACCCTGAGGGGATTTGGGTGGGGAGGCTGTCCCCCAGGGGTGTCTGGGGGAGGGCACCCCCTCCTGAGGGGACCCTGAGGGGATTTGGAGGGGGTGGGGCTATCCCCCAGGGGTGCCTGGGGAAGGACGCCCCCTCCTGAGGGGATTTGGGTGGGGGGGCTGTCCCCCAGGGGTGTCTGGGGGAGGGTGCCCCCTCCTGAGGGGATTTGGGTGGGGGGGCTGTCCCCCAGGGGTGTCTGGGGGAGGGCAGCCGCTCCTGAGGGGTGTCCAAGAAGACCCCGGTGTGGGGGAGGAGGTACCCGCCCCTCCTGACGGCCCCCTGCATAGAGGCCCTGTGGTCGGGGAGAAGAGACCAGGAGCACAGAGACCCTGGGGGGAAATGAGCAGGTTCCTTCACCCGTCCCACTGCTGCCCCCCAGGTGCGGCTCCTGCCCTCCAGCACTGCCTGAACCTGGCAGGGATGCGCCAGCTCCCAGGTGCCCAAGCAGCCCCTGAGAGCGATGGCACGGGGCAGGATGCTGAGGGATGTGCCCGCCACGCCCCATCCTTCACCCCTGCGTGACGCTGCTTGCCTGCCACGCCAGCGAACATGAGCGGCACAGCCGTACGCGCTGTCACCCGTGAGACCAGCACCACCGCCCCACCTCATGCACACCTTAGAAATCCTCATCACCAACTGACACGATGCAAGCTGACGCAGGTACACATCACACAGCAATGCTAACACCGGCTCATATACACAAATGTGCACATCTTACTAGCACAACCTGAGCCCCCCGAGCACCCCTGTATCAGCCCCGGAGCTGAAAAATAGTACTGCAGTAAGAAGTTGTAGGGGATAAGTCCATCCTGTTCTCTCCACTCATTGCACCTGTGCCAGAATATCCAACACCTTTTACAAAAGCCAAGCTCTCCAAAAATGCATCCCTTTTAAATAGATCACATGCAGGTAAAGGAAAAACAGAGGGTATGGCTACAGAGCACAGTGCAGTACCACAGACGGATATCCAACCTAGATCTAATGTCTTAGCTCAGTCCTGGAAAAGGTATAGCTGCATTACTGGGGCACTTTGCCAAGGCTAATATAGTTGGAGTCTCAGCAGAGCTAATTAGCCTTGGTAGAGTGCTACTCTAATATGGCTGTGCTGGTCCTGGTACCAGAGCTAGCACTCGGATATCTTTGCCAAGGGTGGCATACATACCCTAACTGTGACAACTTACATTTTTACGTTTGTTTATTCCATTCTTTAATATTTGCTTCTAATGCTTTTATGCCAGCCATTAGGACACACATTGTAAATGTGCATTTGACACTTACCGGTACATAAACATTGAGCAGTAATTACCAGGCGTGAGATGCACCTATAGCACCATACACACATTGACCAAGATATGGCACAAGCCAACTTACTCAAGCCTCAGCACTTCATGTCGTCTGACACACACAAGTGAAATGAAACTAGAAAACTCTATTCTCAAACACTCTGCTTCAGAACACATACAGCGTATGCACCTCATTATATGGTTACACAACACTGAATGACACCAGCACATGGCATACATAACACATGATAGATACCAGAGACACCAGACACGAGAGCCGTGTGCGAACACACCTCACAGTGCCACACAAGTACAGCACCGACAGATACTGCAACACAAAATACTTCACCCCACTATAATGGACTAATTTATACTAAACTAATACATAGCACATGCCACATGTGGAAGTACATACACATATTCTTAAAACACTGGCATGTTTGCAGCAGACTCGTGTAGACATAATGCACTGACTTTGCACAGAAGAGACGCTTGAGCATCTTTGAAGATATTGTGCTTCATTTTTTTGCTGCTTTTAAATTCTAATTTTATTCTTAAATACTGTATTACAAAAGCTCAATAATATGAACCATCATTAATAGCGTTCCCAACAGATATTAAGGAAATCAGACCATACTTCATAATGACTCCTCCCTGTTAAATACCTCCTGACATAATTATGAGACTCCCTTTCTTCCAACAGCTCCTATGAGCATTTTCTAAATATACCTGTATATACATGTAACCCATAGCAGTGGTCTTGTGAACCCATCCTGTTGAACTTATTAGTTTGTTTTAAGCCTTCTGATCTCACTGAGGAGCAGATCAATATAAGATTGGGACTGAAACCCAAATAACATCACCTTTCTGCACTCCTTTAAGTGCAAACTGGGGCTATTAAGTTAGGGGGTAGGGTCTGTTCGTTGAGGAGGGATACACCATAGTCCTGGCTATTCTTTGGGACATTCTCTTCCTCTAAAGCTTCAATGGCAACTGTAATGACCACATTTTCTCTCTTCACCCTTCAAATGTGTGGGAGATGGCCTGGATACACATGGCAAGTAAGCAATAGCAGTAAGATTGTGGGAGCTCCAAAGAACAGTATGTCTATGCAGATGCCCCAGAACAGGTAGAAATCCCAGGACTGTTGCAGTTTTGAAAGCCAACTCCAGAAAGGATGTTATTTTAAGATCCCATAAGATTTGCCCAGTCATGTACCCCCTTTTACAGGGGAGTTGGTTATCTTGACTCACTAGTGGGGAAGCACATCAGCTCTGCCTCAGCTGTGCAACTACATGAAATCTTCAAGCAGATTAGTTCTGGTAGGTGCAGATCATGTAGCACTATCCATCTGGAAGGAAAAGGGAAAACAATTTCTTTCACTGCTAAGAAATGAAGTTGCAGTGTGAATTCAGAGTGATCCCTTGGAAAGGAATACAACTAAATGAGCTAGGTTCATCCCTGGTGAAACTCCAGTACCTTTAACGGAAATGCACCATTCGTGCATTTGGCCCAATAGCTTTTTCACTGTAATATATTACAAGCAGCAGCCAAGGGACTGGGCAGCAACATAAAACCTGTTTCTGCAGTCCTTACTAATTGAAGTAAATGGGAATTTGGCCTGAGTGAAGATTGCAGGATCCGGCCCTTTGAAATGCAGTAACATTAACTCATCCACACTGCTGCAAAGCAGAGTTGCAGCAGAGTTGCTGCTTGTTGTGAGGTTGTCCTTTCCATACACAAAAATCGTGTGCATTTTTTGGTACTCAAACCTCAGATAGAGAGACTAATAGCTTTGGCTGGAGCTAAGCATAGCACAGGAGGGTGCTACACAAATCCCCAGGCAGCTCAGCCAATGCACCTGAATCCTGACCTGCAATACCCTTTCTATTTCAGGCCTGGACCTCTCCCTCCTAGCAGACACAGACAATGCTTTACCACTGTGCTGAACTGTGCCAAGTTACGTGGTGATTTGTGGTCTGGCTTAGTGCCCACTAGAGCCCATGGTGAGACCACCAAACTCATTGGATTTGTTTCCCAAATTAGATTAAAATACAAGGCTCAGTAAGCAAAAAATGGGGGTACTACCCCCCATTCTATTTTACGTCTCTCAAGGTACAGGTATTAGGTATGTTGTACTGGTTTCAGCCACGCACACAAAAAAAAAAAACATACTAAAAGACCAGAAAATGCTACAACAAAATGGAAAGGTTTTAAAATTGCAGTTCTCTGATAGGGTATTGCAGGTTAAATATAGTAACTATTTTTTTCCAGTCAGCACGTTCTTTGCTTTCATGGTATTATGTCAAGGTTTTTGTTCCCCTCTCCTTTTAAGAAGCTTAAACAGCAAAATGCTTCAAATACTGAGATGAAACAGTTCTAGAAACCCAGTAGAAAAATTATCAGTGATTAAATGTAATTTCAAGTTTAAATAATTAAGTCAGTCTGACTTCTTTCTTTATCATTTTTATTGCTAGGCAGCATGTATTGCTATATCATCACCAGGTAGGATTTCACGACAACAGAGACCCAAGGACTGTGAATACAAAGGATAGTGTTGCAGTTGGGAGATTTCTAGAACTGGATCATTGTTCCTGCCCTGAGCAGCTGCTTCCCTCCTTGACAGCATGAGAGAGAGAGTGGGCCAGATTCTGATCTCATTGACAAGGGATGACAGTCTAGCTTAGTAGATTTCTTCTTTTGCTTGTCTGCTCTTCTGGTAGTCACCTGGCTTGTCACTAAAGACTCCCAACAGCATAGTGGCCAGAGCCATCTCAGCTTCTCTGTATGGAAAAATCATGTAGTCTATGCTAAAACTGACACCAACTGGAAACCAACTAGAAATAGGCCCCGTTGGGGAGGATGGTAATTTGGTAATAGCCCAGAACTAGGGTCCAAGAGATAAATCCTCTTCTTTAACCTTGCTGCAAACTTCCTACGTGATCTGTTGTATAAATAAATATCTAATTCCTGTTAGTTACCCACCTGTCATTTATGCCTGTGAAAAATTTCTCCCTTGGTACCTCTGTGCCCCAGTTTCATCTTTATACAAGAGGGATAGTGACACGTGTCTCACAGAGATGGTTTCATTAAAGTTTACCAAGTGATTTGAGATCATTGGCTGGAAAGCATTATACACCTGCACAGTATTATTTCTGTAACAAGTTCATGGCTGCTTCGAATGTCACAGTTCTCATCATGCTGCGTAACGTAGCCCCTCAGGCTTTCTTGGCAATATGGGGAATAGGACTCACCTCATCCTGCTCCAGAGGCACCGCAGGCTACTGCCACTCAAGCTAAAAGAGTTTATTTAGCTGCCCCCAGCATACATAAACAGCTCTGATTCCATTGTGGACAGAGATGTGCATACAGCTTGTTCCAGGTTGATAGTATTCAAACCTGTAGCCTTAACAACAGAAATGCTAGCATAGTACACAGTGCAAACACTTCTTTCTTGCACTGAGAACTCCCATAAACAGCAGTAACATCCAGAAAGTGGCTCTGGTGGCAGGTTTCTATCTCTTCCCACTCTGTGGAGATTTTGTGCATATAGGCAATTCACTCAGGCTTTGTGTAATAAGTTCTGATTCTCCAAAGGAAAAATCCCTGGGTAAATGGAACCATATAAAATTGCTTACCCTTATAAAGCTTCTTAGGCATTTTCTATACCCAAACAGAGGCTTCAGTCAATACCACATAGACTATGTAAGCTCCTTCCAGCTCAGTCACACAGCACTATGCAAACAAACCCACTGCTCAGAAGGAGGTTATGTCCTGTTTCCTAAATAAAACTGGGAATTCAAATTAGTTGTAGGCTTTCTTTCAACCCAGGCTGAAAGAAAGACTTGCAGGAATTCTTCAGGTAAGCAAACTGCATAATGTAAAAATATAAACGCCTTTCACTGCACTAGAGATTGCTTAATTTCTAGCCATTCTTTGAGATAAATGGCACTTAAATATAAACAGTAGTATTAGATTTTTCTGACATGACAATAGTTGGAGTTATTTTCTCCCAGCTGGGGTCTCCCAGCTCTCCATCTTGTGCACTCACCCCAAATAATATCTGGAATAGTTTCATAACGTGTTCATCATACGGGTTTAAAAAATATCCCTTTGCACTATGACAAGGCAAAATGCTAATAACCATGTGCTGACAACAACCAGACTACCCCGTTGTTGCTAGATCACGTATAGCCACCCTGTGGGCAAAGGCCCACCCCAGTTTCACAAGATAATCTTAACCTTAAACACACTTATAATAGTTATGTTTGACTCCAACTAATCAATGGAATTATTTTTTGTTTATTTGTTTGTTTTTAATAACTGATGTACAACCAAGGAACGGAAATGCGATCTGTGATTTTGCTACACACACATTCCACATGTCTCTTGCCATTCTCTGGTGTCCATACACAATTCAGTCGGGGTGTTTTCAGAGCGCTTTTGTACTGTAACTGCACTGCTCTAAGGAAAAAAACATGGGCAAACTATATACTGGGATGCCTTTATGCTGGAAAAAATAGTTAAATCCAGTGCACAGCAGATGAAGACTGCTCCTTGATTATTATTATGGCTCCTTCTGTTCCTGATTCCACCACTGGCCTGCTGCATGCCCCCAGACAAGTCACTTAAATGCCTCTGTGTTTTAGTTTTCCCATCTGTGAAGTAGGGATAATGGAATATTTCTCATTCATTACATGCTTTGAAATCTACTGGTGACAAAGGTTATATAAAAGACTCAGATGTTATCATCAGTTTTCTTATTATTTTCTGTATTGTTTGTTAAGAATTTCCTCCAAGCTCATACATATTCAATATTGACATCATCAAACCCATAATGAAGTGGCACACTTGGATTTTCACATATAGACAAAGCCTTCTTATGTTACTGATCAGTCATTTTTAAATGCAACAAAACTTTTTTGTTAATGCTTCCAAGGTTTTTTGTTTTTTGGGTTTTTTTTAAAACATGTTCTTATTCAAATAAAATAATCCATCCATACTATACCTATACTCCTCTTGAAATAAAACAACATTAGTCAGTGATCACAGCACAAGTGAGTGAGTGTTCCTTTTGGTCTAATAATTAAGTTCTTCCAGTTTGACCCATCAAAGATCCTTACAAGAATTATTGACACTGTAATGAAACATGAGGTTTGCTCTTAAAAGGGAACCTTTCTGTAGCAAGATTAATGGATACAATTACTTCATATCTGTCATCCTCTTTTCCTTCCTTGGGGCACTGCACCTGTCTTCAAACACTAGTGATTCAGTGCAAAAATAATAAGGAAAGAGGGGCATGGCAGCCCTCTACAATAATATAACCTCCCAGGCCAACCCTGAAGGCATTTTTCTTCAGCGGAATAACTACCACATTGATCTTTTGTGTTTCCGTTTTCTCACCTCCTTTCTGCCTTTCACTATAATCTATACAGGTACTTACGATGAGTATTGGTAGTTGCAGGGGTTTTCACTTCACTTAAGACCAGCAGATGGTTTTTGGTCCCTGCAAGAACAAAAATTCGTAACATAAATCTGTCAAAGCTCAGGGATTCCAGCCAAAGGGACTTATTTCTCTCTATTGCTCGCCCATAGTTTCCACCCACGTCAATGAGAGCTATATACACAGTGAAATTATCCTGACCTCTTTCTTTCTATTTCAGAGCCATAGGTTTGCAAAGAACTATTTGACTCCTGATTTTTTTAAATTCTTTTAAGATACATCTCTCTTGCTATCATGCCTACCTAGCTTGAGAGGAATTTTAAAGCTCCTGAATTCAACTTTTCTTGGAACACTTACACTTCCAGGTTGGAAGCCATTATTGAAAAGGCATCCCTTAAAAAAAAATTAAAAAAACCCCAGCTATGGTTGCTACATCTAGAACCTCTAGAGATTTTTCCAGAGTCAATTTAAAATCATACTAACAACATTTGTGTTGTTAGAAGTATGGTTTTCCTGTTCTGGACAGGTTTTTCATCTGCATCAGGGTGGCAAGACTAATGCAACTACTACTTAATACCTATTCAAGGATCTCAAAACACTTGGTAAATCGACGTGAACTAAGTTACATAACAACCCTGGCAGAATGTCAAGTAATATTATCCTCATTTTACACAAGGTGAAATTGAGGTGCACTGGAGTGAAGTGCTATGTCAAAATTAATAGTTTAGGGTAGAACTGGAAATAGAAACTGGGTCTCCCAGCTCTCCATCTTGTGCACTCACCCCAAATAATATCTGGAATAGTTTCATAACATTATACGGGTTTAAAAAATATCCCTATGTACTATGACAAGGCAAAATGCTAATAACCATGTGCTGACAACAACCAGACTACCCCGTTGTTGCTAGATCACGTATAGCCACCCTGTGGGCAAAGGCCCACCCCAGTTTCACAAGATAATCTTAACCTTAAACACACTTATAATAGTTATGTTTGACTCCAACTAATCAATGGAATTATTTTTTGTTTATTTGTTTGTTTTTAATAACTGATGTACAACCAAGGAACGGAAATGCGATCTGTGATTTTGCTACACACACATTCCACATGTCTCTTGCCATTCTCTGGTGTCCATACACAATTCAGTCGGGGTGTTTTCAGAGCGCTTTTGTACTGTAACTGCACTGCTCTAAGGAAAAAAACATGGGCAAACTATATACTGGGATGCCTTTATGCTGGAAAAAATAGTTAAATCCAGTGCACAGCAGATGAAGACTGCTCCTTGATTATTATTATGGCTCCTTCTGTTCCTGATTCCACCACTGGCCTGCTGCATGCCCCCAGACAAGTCACTTAAATGCCTCTGTGTTTTAGTTTTCCCATCTGTGAAGTAGGGATAATGGAACATTTCTCCTTCATTACATGCTTTGAAATCTACTGGTGACAAGTGTTATATAAAAATCTCAGATGTAGTCATCAGTTTTTTATTATTATTATTATTATATGACAATGTCCTCCACAGATCCTAAGGTGATACATGAGCAGAGAGATGAATATGAGAGGGTGTTTAGCTCAAAAGCTGGAGGAAGATATTCACAGTGATTTAATTTTTTGTATGTAGTGGAAGAAATGTGGACAAATAGGCAATGCAACATTTTTTGTCTTGAAGCTACAACAACATGGACTTCAGTGAGACTGCAAAATGTGCTCCATTGGAGAGAAGGTTCATCTTGTTTTCCTTTATGTAGCAACAGAAGATAAGAAGTCCTAGGAAACATTGCCTGACTTTATCCTGACTGGAAGCTCACAAACCAGTTCCATGTTTCTAGCTGAAACATAAGGTGCATTTGCAGGGGCACAACACAGAATCCGTGCCCTATGGGCAGCAGCAGTGCATAGGGCAGCTACGGATGCCAGCTGAGACGCATCCAGCCGGCGGTGGTAGCAGCTATTATTTTTGCATCTGTCTTCCCCTTTCCCCCACAAATCAGCAAATGAGGCTACTGCCCCGGTCACTCTGCCTTAGTTACACTACTGTGCATTTGCGTACAAACTCAATCTATTCAGATGGCCTATTTATACAGGCTTTGTAACGTTAGTGTATTTTATCTGAAAAATCTATTCTTTCTTTCTTAGAAATAATCTGGCACATAGCAACTGTTTGCTTTGTGCATGCTCCAGGAAGGTTTACAGCTGTTTATTCTTCACCTGTTGTGACTAACCTCAATGTTAAGACCAGACTGAAGCTCCAATCAGGCACTGTGGGGATTGAGGAAGAATAGCAGGTACCCAAGGAAGATACTGGCTGTGTCAGAACAGCCAGAATTTCTCCAGGGGATCTTTGAAAGGTTACAGTATGCATTCTTCCTCCTCTATTCTAGTTCAGCTGCACTGGTTGTCACTGGGAGATTATCTGGCCTTTCATCTGGGGAGTCTAATGGCAGCACCAGACTGGAACAGTGCTCGTGTAGTTATTTACACCTGTGCAAAATGAGTGTAAATCATCATCCTTCTCATTTGGTATCATTTTCCACCTACATCTATCTCCTAATGCTATATTTAGCAGCCTAATAACCCTCATCTATTCTCTCATTTAGTGGTGTCAACAGGTTCCTCACATTTCTGACTTCACTTCTTCATGTACAGTCAGCTCTGCAAAGCTGACATTCCTTCAGGCCCAAGCCCTGGGGCAGTATGCTGAGTTTATATGCCATTCCCAAATGTGAGCTGAATTGTTTTGCTTGCCACAAGGTTCTCACAGTATGCTAAATGTCACAGAGAATACAGACACGAAAGAATGACGGAAAACCTCTTAATTACAAAAGATCAAGAGATGTCTTGCTGTAGGTCTGTTCATACAGCAGCTAGAGTAAGTAATGTGATTGTAGGTCACTTTCATTCACAGTACAGAGCACCCATTTGTTTGCTTAGGTGAATGATATACCTGGGTTAGCTTCATCTACCCCAAAATTAAATAGATCAGGTACCAGTCACTTGAAGCCACCCACAGCTAAGGACACAGCAGTAACTTGCATTTCCTGTAAAGATGTACTTTTAAAGATTATGGGGGATACTCATCCTACACCCATAAGATTTTTGGGTGTCAGTCATTCAGAGACACCATCAGATACCAGACCAAATCTTGGGTTCCCCTACATAAGCTGGAAATGTCACAAGCGTCATGTAATATGCATGCTCACTGCACAGATATTCTGTATGAATTGCCATGGCAATACAGATTACAGTGTACTTCCCATCTTCCACTCCGATCCTATATTACTGCCATAGTAACAGCTTATGCATAGTTACCATCCTCTGGCTGATGGGGGACAGGAAGAGGTTTCTCTCTCTCAGCACTGCTACATGTTTTAGAGAACAAGGTTTTTTTCATTCAAATTATGCTTCGTTTCCAAGAACTTGGTTTTAAGAAGAGAAAGTAGCATCTTAAAAACACCACATACAGGTATATGCTACTTACCTCTACTGTTGCTAGGTGGCAATATCCTTCCAAGGAAAGCAAGCTCTTTAATGGATAATTTACCTACAATAGGTCTATAATTTTTTGCCTTAAGGAGTTGTGATTGCCACCTAAAGTCATGGCCATCTCCAGTTAGTTTTGCCTTGTTTACTTCTGGATGATTTATTTCAGATCAGGTCTTGTTACTGTTTCTGCCCATTTTCATTCCTTCTCTGCCATCCAAATAAATGGCCTGCAACTCATTCTCTGGAGACTATCACGGGACAGAGGCAGTGCTAGTAGTTTTTTATCCTGCTGGATTGGATTAAAAAAGAATCAATGCAATGATCACTATAAATATCAAGAGGTAGTTAAATATCGTATTTTAATTCTCTTTCTCCAGTTTGGTGAAAGATCCCTTTCCCAATATCAAAAGACGATAAGCAGAAACTGAGTTAATTCTGGTAAATATCAACGTCAGTGGGGTCTGGCCTGCTGATTCTCTTTTGCACCAAGAGTGCCTCCTGAATGCCATGATTTCATCTGGATTTTTTTTTTATAGTTATAGCACTGCTGTCTTGAGAGGAGAGGACATAAAAGAATCATCAATCTTTCAATGATACTAGTGCAACCTATGCTGACCTACATCAAAACTGTTCCAGTAACAGAGAGAAGTTAATCTGTCCTTAAAGATAATCTGCAAAGTCTAGTTAATAAAAACATTGGACTTGGTTTTTACCTTAGAAATGGCAGGAATGTCAAGTCTGGTTTTACTTGAGGACTTTATTGGATGTCTTGGTGCCTATTGGTATGTGCACTGTCTCTTTTCAGAAGAAGCAGCATTGTTTTGCAATCCATTTGTCACTGAAGAGTGTATATGCTAAAAAACAACCAACCAACCAACCAACCAACCACACACACACACACAATACAGTTAAAACAAAATTTTAACAGCCCCTTTCCAGTTGCTTTGCTTTCAGTCTTGGCTTTTACCATGTCATCATTTTACTAATTCTCTAGTAATTACAGAGCCTTTAAGAGTGGAAGAAATTTTAATTTCTAATCCAAAGAAAAGGAAAGGAAATCCCTTAAACACAACACCCCCAACACAACTAACTTCCAACCCCTTGTTATACTTAATAAGGAAGCAAAAACATGGAAAGAATCCATTTTTTTTCCTTTGCAGGAAGGAAAAACTGACTTGTTCCAAATAATGCAGTACAGTCAGGGAAAGAAAGGCACAGAGAAGATCAAAATTATATTATTAAAATCAGTTTTCACTACTTTGTTACAAATTGCACTGGTATAATTGGCCTCCACTAAGTATAGAAAAAATCTTAATCGCACATTGAAATTGTGTTTTGTTGGATTGGCACCATTGAAAAGTAAAGCAGACACAGTAGCACAAGTGATCATTGGTGAAAAAAACTAGTGTGGAACCCAGAATTCCCGAGTCCCAATCCCGTGGGATGGCTGCATAATTCTTTAAAGTCATCCTGTATGTTTATTAATAAATCCATTTTCACACCTTAGGTAGCCAGTGTGTCCTATGCATTTTACAGGTGTAGTATAACATACCAGGGTTCCTGTGCACCCCTGTCCTCATTTATGTCCCATCAGTTCTGGATGAGATTCCTAGTCATCAGCCTAGTTCCGCAATTGCTGCTGTGACCTTCCAGACCATATGTCAAACTAAATTAAATATGGGTTAAATTATACTATACTATACTCCCTTCAGTAGCATGACTAGTGGAGTCATATGGAGCATCTCCCAACCCTATAGTCACCCCAGGCATCACAGCTGCTAATATGCCATTCAGTAAAACTCAACTGTCTTTTCCAGGTTACTATATGCCAACAACCTTTCCATTCTGCTAGGTGGACCCCATCATCAGTCTCTCAGCAGTCCTAAACAGCTCTCAATAGATATCTCACTTCTTCTTCCCTGCATTAAACAAATTATTCATAGATACAGTCCTCAGCAAACCAGCAGTTGTTCTGGCCTCTTCGGTTACCAGATTGCAAGTGATTTTGTCCCCCTGACTCATCCTTTATATAGTTAAAATGAGTGGAAACATAAGTAAGCTTTTAGACCTTTTAAAGTGGCTGTACCCCAACCACATGGACTTTTAAGTACAGGGTTCCTAACTTCATGATAGCTAATATTAGAGATATTTTAGAGAGTCTCAACATTTTGCCTGGTGATTTTTTAAATTTGACGGCTCTAAACCAAGTATTTTGGTTTTAATGAGTCCAGCTACACAAGTATCAGAAAAAAAAGAAAACTTAAAACTAATACAATTGTAGCAACAGATAAAAAAGGTTTTCTATACATATAAATGTTGCAGCATCAGATCTCAGGGCCTTCCACGCTAGAAGCAAATGTTACCTGATAGGAAAGATAGGGACCCCCACCCCTTTTCAGCTGCCATAAAGTTCCCATTTCTAGCTCAACAGCATCATGAGATATTGCACCTTTCACCTGTCACTAGTCCAGGACTGAATAATAGCCATTCTTGACCTCAAGACAGTTGATTTTCTGCAGGAAAATTCCACGTGAGGTGGGAAGAAACAAACATTTCTGAGAGACTTGTATTTGCTTTTTAAATGGTAGATGTTTCAAGAAAGAGACCGAGGATTAAATAATTAAAGAGAATTTAAAACAGACTGAAATTTCCAACAAAGCATTCAGCTTTTTCTTAGATGGCATCACATAAAAATAGAAAATAATTAACTAGAGTCAAAATACGTGTCATGCTGAGCATGCCTGAGCTGGAAGGTTTGGAAATGATTAGGAGCAAAACTGTTAATATTCCATTGAAATAGCTGGTGCCCGTCTGTCCAGTTGTGAAAGCTCAATCTGCCGTATTCAATCAGCTCTGTGCTACTGGGTGCCAGCAGCCTAATTCCCCAGGCTTGTCTCTGCACTATGACCATGTATTCCACTACCCACTAAGTTAAGCCCTGTTGTCCCAAGCCCACACCAGGATTTCTGTCTTTGTACATGTCATCCACTCTGGTTCCACGAAGGGCCCTAGGTATCCAAGCTACTTCGTATAAGCTGACCCTCGTACCTGTACAGGGCTCCAGTGATTTGAGTGGGTCTCCGCTTGGGCACAAAAACCTGCCCAGGCAAAACAGCTTGCAGGATTGTGGCTAAAGTCAGGCTATACCAGATCCTGAGTATTTTTATCCATCTTTAAGAAGCTCTTGGTCTGAAGCATTCCAGTTTGGGCCTAGCGCTCCCATCGTGCCATTTGCAGGTGATCCAGCAGTGCGCAAACCCCTGTGAATCAGTGTCATGTTCAAGATGATGGTTTTCCTGCAACTCCCTTATTCACTGAAACCCATTAGTGTGGTGCAGTCTTGGCCCAGTACCCACCAGGCTCTGTGTAAAATTGTGAATTAACTCTCTGGGGCAGTTTCTGCTTCAGTTGTTACCTTCATAAATCTGTGGGGAGATCTCTGGAAAGTTACTGGAAGCAATGTAGTGTTCTGGCTGAGACTCACTGGACACTGCGTAGCTGCACCACCAGTTCTTCACTATAAGCTTCACTGTAAAAAAAAAAAAAAAAAAAAAAAAAAAGAGAGACGAATTGTAAAGTGTTTGGAAGATATTAAGGGGTCAGTCACTCATCCCTATGAATTCAGTGACCCATAATGTTATAAGGAAGTGAAACTGGAATCATAAATAGCTAATGAAAACAATTACCATTCTCAACCTCTCAACTGCAGCACCCAGGATTTCCTAGTACTAACGTGCTTATGCTCCTGGTATCTTCAAAATAGTTTTCTGTGACTCCTGATCTGGAGGTAGGTTAGCTGAGTTCTGTAGTATGTATGTATGCCAGGGACTGCTTAGTGTGGTGTATACCCTTTTGTTTGTTCTCATAACAGACTGGGCACATGTGGTGCTAGGAAGAGGGAGCAAAGGTCAGTAGTTAATGCACAACATAGATGCATGTTTCAATTCCACAATCCCGCACATGTAGGGAGGGAGGGACTCACCTGAACACACCCTGCCCACTTGCTTCCACTTTCAAACACCAAACACAGAGATTTGGCAGTGAGGCCTCTTTTGAGACATTGCCAGGTCTTATACATGCGAGTAGGAGAGGTGGAGGGCAGTCCTAGAAGCTTTCCTTCCAAGAGGCATCAGAGACGCAGCATAGGCCTAACCTGATGAGATTCAAGGACTTTGGGTTCTCTCCTCAAGCTTGCCACAGACTTGTGTGACTTTCAGAAGTCACTCCCTGTGCCTTGATTTCACTTTTAATCAAATGGTGCCGATACTTACCTCACCAGGAGATCCCAAAGTTTACTTGTTTCAGTACTTTGAGATCCAGGAATAGCACGTGACAGGGAAAGGCAACCTATAATTATCATTGCAAAGCTTTCGTATTGAGGAAGCAGGAGCAGAACGTTCAGTTTATAACCACATTTGTATCGCAAGATAAGAATATAGTGCAGGTGACACACGTACTTTCTTCATTACATGATGGTTACAAAAAGGCATTTTCCTTCTCTGGACACAGACAGGGAATGTAGGTTTTCCCTTCTTCCTCTAGAGGATTAAATAAAGATCATCTGTTCAAGGTCAAATGGAGATATCCCATGCCCATATGACCCAAAGGAAAGGTGAATTAGCGCATCACCAATTTCTTCTTTCAGGGCATCTGACAGAGTAACCTACTGCCTACTCACAAAGTGACACCCTAAATCAGCTTTCAACTTGAGAAGGAATGGAACTGGATATAGCGGCATGAGAAGAAACCAGCTATTGTGAACCAAATTTGTTCTTGGTGGAGTGCCATTACAACATGGACAAATGCAGCCCTAGGTTGAAAGAACACTGCAATCTTAACGTCAAACAGCCAGTTGTTAGGAAACGCCAAAAGTAAGGTTGCCTGTGCAACCTTAATTCATCTCCCTCATGCATATGCATTGAGACAGTCTGCAGTTACCAAGTACATAGTCTTATGCTGTTTTGCCATAGGACTCTAGTCTCAGTTCTGACATTTTCTACCTTTTTAGCTAATATATGTAATCTGAACAATTTTTACTGCAGTTTGTGTGTGTGTAGATTTATGTCTCTAGACTAAAAAAACAATGAAGAAACCAGTTAATTCCCTATGTGGCATCCCTCTGACGCTGATTTGGACCATCAGAAGATTTGCAACCTTTAATTCTGTTGCACAGAGCTGTGCCACTGGAATAACTCACAGTAAGTAGCAGGTTATCGTTTTCTAGAGTGGACCAGCTCTAGGACAGGATTCGACACACTGCCATTATGTTTCAGAGACATGTCCCAACTGTGGGGGAATGGCACAGCACAGGAACCCTGGGCTCCATTTTACGCTCTAGAAGAGAACATGCCTTAGAGGGCAGAGACTCTTCTGCCCATTGCCTCCAAACTCAACCCCACTTGTCCTGTCCCTTCCAAACTGTCCCCTTTCCAGCTCCCAGCTCCTTTGTCCTGTTCTCCTCACCTGGACAGCCCCAGTCTTAGTCTTCTTGCTCAGAAAGGCCTACTCTGTGCCTCTGGAATGGCCATGCAAGTCTCTCCTCCTTCAGCCCCAATCCCCTTGCCTTGCCAGTCACAATTTCTACCAGAGCTATGCCAGCTCCCACGAAGCTGTCTCCATCCACATCTGGACACTTGTGGCCACTACCAATGTGGTTTTTCCACACTCCTAACTGACACAGCACTGTCAGCAGACCCCGGTACTGCACACAAGGACAAAGAATGGTTAAGAAACTTGCCCAAGGTCCTGCAATCATGTCAGTGGCAAAGCCTGGGACAGAATCCAGGGGCCCGATTCACGGACGCCCTGCGTCTTGTATAGGGATTGACACCAGTATGAAGCAGGAGTCAAGCCTTGCCATTCTAGTGTGAAAGCCTGATTTAGGTAGGCTGAAAGCAGACAGTGGGAATTCTCAGAGATCTACATAATATGGACCCAGGCTGGATGTTTTATTATATCCCCCTTGAGTCTAACACTGGGTTCTTGCTGAGCACCAGAAGGGAAAACCACTTTTCTGTGACAACTTTAGAGGAAAAACCCGTAGGAAGGAAGTATGCCTCCCACTCACTGAGCTGTGTGTGAAGCGGGAGGAGAGAGGGGATTACATGTGAAAGAAGGGACCAAGTAGATGACTTATTGCTCCTCCCTCTCTCCTTCAAGGCACCAAGCATTTATACCACGCAGCTGTTAACAGATGAGGTATCAGTTATAGAAACAGCGTGGGACTGATTCAGCACTGCCTAGCACCTTGTGCAGTCATGTACAGCTGTGCATACTAAGTATTATGTTAGTAGCGTTTTATGCCCACTTTACCCTCATTTGATGCACTTGTAAATGGTAACAGAAGGTGTTAGGGTGTGGAGAACCTGGATCCATAGGTTCATAGTTATGTTTTGATTTAATTATTTCATAACGAATCTAAAGTCATCACCAGGGAAAGCTCTAAGGAGTCTGGTAAGAGCTGGGAAACAGGTATCCTCCCCAGATCCAAAGATGCAGTTGCTATCACACAGCCCAATCAGGAACACGCAATTTCGCTATTTAGTAACCTTTCACAGGGCCTAAGAAAATACACTTAAAATTCTGTACAGCTTAGCTGGGATTCATGGAGGATTGCCATGCAGGAGGCATTTCGTGATTTGAGTCTCAAGCTAGTGAAGTTGTATCCAGAGATAGGAGCAGCAGGTTCCTGCATCTGATATAATTAACTGCAAATGTGAATAGTGGCCTTTTATACCCACTTAGCAAGATGCCAGTGACTACACAAGATGCAGGATAGTGGTGAACTAGTATCTCAGGGCTTTATTGCCCAGGGATGAATTCATTAGGGTCAAGTAATATGTAGGGATTAATCCTAAATGGAGTTCATATTAGCACTGCTTTTCTGATCTCCCAATTCTGATGTGGCTGAAACTGTCCCTAGGGTAGTTTAGTGCCACCTAAAGTTGACTCTAAAAGTTTTACCAGCTGCCATGGTCCCATGGGGGCTGCTACATTAGCTTAAGATTTGTTGGAATTCAGCTCTGCCGTATCCCCTGCAACCCCCCATGCAGAGTGGGAGCGTACATGATGAGAAGGTGCAACTAGCTCTGTGCCATCCAAGAATTTTCCTGTATCAGGAGTCTCTAATTTTCTTTTTGGAGCAGCTTTCTGGCTGCTTTGTGCTGTGAAACTAGAGGCAAGGTTTTGCTTAGGATTTTGATCCGAGATGGTTAAATACTTCTAACATGGTTTTCCCTTTTAGCTGATTAATTTGAGCCAGGACTTTATATCAGGTAGTGAAACTGCAAACAAAGTTCTTTGTAAGATCTGGAAACTGTAACAGCTTGGCTTCCATAAATAATACTGGAACTTAAACAGTGATTTTTTAAAAAGGCAAGAACAAAGTGTAAAGAAAGAAGCTGAAAAATCCAGGAAATTCTTAGATAACAGACAATTTGTTTTAAGAAGTCTATGTTTTCCTCCTCCTCCACTTATCACCCTAGTCATACACACTAAACTGAGGATGCTAGAATAAAATTCCTGACTTGAGCAAGACATTCTGACAACACGGCTTGTTCCCAGGCTTTTCAGAGTTAATCCAGGACTTCGCAGGCCTGGCAAAACCTAAGAAAACAATGATACACTACTAACAAGGGACCTCACTCGTTTAAAAAAAAAATCCATGGGGATGCTCCACATGCCAGTGCCAAACATCACAATGCTTGGCAACTGGAGGTGTTTCCAGTTGCCTGATATTTAGAGCTGAACAATCCCAAAGGACGTTCTAAGCATGTTGCATCAATTCAGCCAAGTGGTAACTCCACTGACTACACTGGATTTCTACCCAGGGGAATTTGGCCCACTTTATTGTGACCAAAAATAAAATGCTCAGGTTTCAATCCAGCTGCAGTTAAAAAAGATACAGCCCTTCTATAAAAAAAAGAATCATGTAATTGTTTTCAGCTAAACCAAGGAGGGATGTCAGAATGCCAGTCATGCTCTGTTCAAGCTTTGTCTGCTGGGGCGGGCTGGGCAGCCTCACTTAGAAGGAAATTAAAGTGCTTGGCAGTAGGAGGAAGAGAAATGGGTGGCTGGGAGAGTTTTTTCAGGGAGCAGACCAGGGGGAATGCCATCATTTTGCTGGATCTGTGCCCCATTTATCCTTAGTCCACTCCTCCCTCCATTTAGGTTCAGTTTAAGTCACAAATATTCCTATTCCATCTAGAAGCATCACCTCTGTTTGAGGCTACCAATGTACTGACCGACTGGTGAGGGGGCACTGTACCACAGGCACACACTCTTGGGGCTGCGAGGCAGCCAAGAGGCCACCAGAGTTTGAGTGGCCAGTCTAGTTTTTGTCGTGAGCAGAAACCTAATCCAGGACCATCCAACCTACGTGGGTTTTTTAATCCTGAACAGGTTATTATTCTACCCTCGGATCTCCCATCCACGTACTGTGTTAACAATGTGACTGAATGAGTCATATTTTTTTTATTCTTATTCTTTCTCCAGAAGAAAATTATTTTACAGCCTTGTGCTTTCTTTTAGCTGGGCTTTTTGGACAACAGTTGTATGTCTACATTTAAGAAGGCAAGTTGCAAAAGTATACCTGGTACCTGAAGACAGAAGCAGGAAGATTGATGATGGTCCTGTGGGAGTTTGTTCCAGTCTTGGGCTGGCACCAAAAACACTCCATCTGCCTAAATGTGCTTTTGCCTCATGGTAGAAAGTTCCACTGTGTTCAAGAAATAATGTCATCCATGGTCCTCATCCTGGAGCTTTCCATATGCCTTCCCATTTGGGTATCTAAAACTACAGAACTAGTTAAATGGAAAACTGTGAAATTACTGTTTGTTACTGAGAATCAACGTTGTTCCTGCAGCCTGAACACCAGAGTTGTGAGCAGGGTGCTCCTTGTGACAAAGGGAGGAATTCTCCCTATCCAGTTGCAGACAGGTAGTGGAGCCATATTGCAACCCTTATAGCAGCTTCTGGGCTACATTAGACTTCATGACCATGGCTGCCACCTGTCATGCAGGAATTTGGTTGGCAGATCTATATGATTATACATCTATTGCCCCATTTGACTCACCTGCTAAATCACTCTTCTGTGTTGCCAGCTCTGGAGCTTGCAGGTCTGTGGATTCCTCCGTATAGGTTCTTCACATAACTTTCTCCTCTGATACGCCCATGCTCCCAAGTTTTGTTTTGTGCGTACAAACAAGTCATAACTCATGCAAGTGGTACATGCAAACAGTTGAGCACAAGGAAACAATGAGTGCAGTTGGAGCCACCGCTGTAGGAAACTTGACTAGATAGCAACAGTTCTGATGACACAAAACATATTATAAAGTCACTGAAGGGATTAAGCAGATGGCAGTAGTCTTAACTACCATAAGCAGGAAATTCAGAAGAGGTTCCTAAATCCCATTACATAAATCTGGATAAAATATGAACTGTGACATGGGTCAGAGCATGAGGGGATGTCTCACCACTAATCCAGTTGCTCTAAAAGTATAAAGCAGCTTCTAGAGTAATGAAAGACAGGTTTTTGGCCTTACAAGTTTCAGCATAGTGAAGAGCACCATTTAAGAGATTTCATTTATAGACAGAAAACATTTAGAGAGAAGGGGCTGGGAGTCAGGACTCCTGGTTTTTTTATTTCCAGCTCTCCTGCCTACTCACCTTGTGTCCTTTTGGCAAATAACCTCTCCCTGGGGAATCAGCCTCCACATCTGTAAGCAGGGGATCACACAAGAGCCAGGACACTTCCAGTGGAAGAATTTGAATTTGTAACACATTTTTTGATCCTCAGAGTACAAGTACAAATGTTTCTTAAGTCACATTGAAGAAAAAAAAAGTGTAAAATATTACAAGAACTGGTTTGGGAATGTCACCACGGCAAGGTCAAATCTGTGGTTCTAAAATGAAAATGCCTCACCATTGGCATCCCCGCAAGTGTGACAGAGTTGTGTGTTAGGCTTAAGTGGAACCAAGGCAGAATTCATTATGAATATCCACTCAATATATTGTCTTCTGGCTTGCTGCCTTGCCACGGGAGAGGGAGGGTCTGTATATCTGAGCCAGGAAAACCTTTGGTGTTACTAGTTTGTGGTTAGAGACCTCCCTCTGACAAGTGAGGAGGAAGTTTCTTTTGACAATCAGTGTGTTTGTGAAGGTAGAGATCATACATTAAAATGGCCTTCTAGTGTAAATAAGCGATTTGCAGTGTTGTAGATGAATGTGCACTGTAGCTGGTTTTACCATAAAACTGACAGCTAGACCTGATTTTCTGAAAATACTTAGCCTAGTCCACCCTTGTCTGTACTAGAGAAATTGCACCTAACTAAATCAGTGGTAACTCGTGCTGGTTAAACCAGAGCAAGTCTGTCATGCTCATGTGCTTAAATGGCTTTAACCCTTGTTTAAATTAATGTAATTGGCAAATTAAGTGAAACAGATTTAAATGATGGGCAAGGAACTCTCGGTGTTAGCACCCAGTCAAACCAATGCAATAAACAGACTTTAATTCAGATTGATTAAACTGCACGTTACCAAGCATTTACTTTGCCATGGAACTTGGTGGGCAATGGTTATGGAAGAAGAACTCAAACAAACTTCTCACTGCAATCCTAAATCAAGTACTTCCTTCATGAACCAGGAGTGAAAGTAGCTTCTCCTCCTTCTCTACAAAATGTTTTAGTAGCATCCAACCAGCCCAGATGGCCCACTGGGCTAGCATGATTAACCAAGTGTCTTTAGCCAACAGTGCACAAGGGAGTAATGTGGCACATCTGGTTGCTTTTGACACCCCAGGTCAGTGATCAGGTAATAATTTTAACTTGTTGAGTGGAGGCATTCAACATGCATCCAGGTCCTGCCTCTGGAGCTGTACTGAAATACCCTAGCTGCTCTGCCAGCACATCCCTAGCGGCATCTAGAGAAGAGGAAAAAATCCTACTAGAGGCAAGGACAGACTCCTCTCATCCACCTTCACCTTTATTTCAAATGTTGTGGAACCTTCAGCACGTTCTGATCTGGCAAGAGAACCTGAACTGTTGATTATTGGGAATGGCAGCATCGAAGTCAAATCAATAAATACCTTAGCTGGCCTAAACATGGTGATAGCTAGTCAAATATGTCATTGGCTAATAGCAAGGAGCGAAGATGCATACTGGACGATTAAGTAATCCCAGGCGATAAAAGTGACCATGGACCCCTCTGGTGGCTGGTTGTCTTCTGAATATTCACAGCCTGTGACATTCTTTATTCCTGAAGATATTCCTGTATACGTTCTTTTTTGTCTTTTCTGGAAATGTAGTTTATCTAAAGAGCACCCAGCTCTGAGGAATCTATTCCCAGCTGAAACTCGGAGGCTGTGGAAAGGTCAGAGGCAGACATCTATCTACCTTTGGTAAATAAACAGATCTCTTCTCTATCGTTGGGATGCTGTATTAATAGCAGTAGATTTGGTTTCGCATTGCGGTGCTCCTCCTGTTTCATCGCTATAGAAGATAAGAGAACACAAAATGTTCTGTCTCCCTCCCCATGAGAAATCAAGCCAACAGGCAGGGACTATTATGTTTAAAGATATTATTGAGGCATTGACTTGGAGAAAGTGGACACTCAAGTTTATATTCAGTAACTATTGGACACCGCAGCTGGTGACACAAGAAACTCAACGTTGTTTAAGGTCTTACATGCAAGAGGTTGCAAGGTAACCTTGCTACAATAGACACTACCTCAAAGTAAAAATAAGGGCTGTGCCTTCAGCAAATGGAAGATGCAGTTATGCTTTGACATTTTTCCCATTTAGGTAATGCAGCTACAGTGTGAAGTAATACTTCTTTTCTGTATCCTAACCTGTTCCTCAGTCTGCTGCAGTCTGTTTTCCTTCTGTTCACAGGAGTGCTTCAAAACCACCACTCAGACACCAAGAAGGAAGATTTGTATCAGTTGCTTCCAAAAGAAAAGCACTATATATATATATATGGGGAAAAAACCTAGATAGTGGGAAGGAATGTAGGCTAATGATTAGAGCAAGGATCTGAAAAGCATTATTGCTGGTTTGTATTCCTTACTCCGCTACCAACTAGGTGCCATCCGGCAAGCCATTAAAGGCTTCTCTTCGCTGCAAAGTTAATTCAGATATTGCTTGTGATCCATCCACACACAAAATCCCTTCAGCTAAACACTGAAGTACTTTTAACTCAACTTGCCTGGCCCATCAGGGGATTTAGCCTGAGGCTAGAATTACCCCAGGTTATCAGCTACTGATCATTACCGTGCTTAGTTTATAGTATGTATGCAGCCTAGCTCAACACAAGTGCCATTATTCCTCCAATCATTTTGGATCCAAGAGTTCTAGTTTTTTGTATATTATTCCTCCAATGCCTTCCCACAAATCCCCACAGAGCTCAAAAAGGACAATTATTCTGAAATAGAAGACAACGCAGTTTGTTTCGGCACAAAGAACCAGGGATGCAGTCCCAGAGGTCTTAGTACCACTAACAAGGTCTGGGATTTTTTTTTGAGGAAATAGTAAATTTGCCAAAAATTAGGTTTTGGAGGAACCAAAACTTTATGTATCCAAGCCAAATTAATTGAGTAGTTCTAGCCAAAGTTGAGGGAAGTATTGAAAATGTTGAAATATTTTGTTTGGACAATTTTAAATGTAAAGGCTAGTTTTGGAAATGCAGAAACATTTAATTTTCACATTTAAGAAAAAAAAAAATCAACTGTTAATTTGGAAACAAAAATGTGTTTTAAAAAGGCTAAAAAGAATAAAAATGGTTTGAATACTCAGCAAACAAAACAAAATATTGAGTCTTGGATTTAGTTAAGTGGTTCAGGACAACCCTTTCTTGGCTTGTCTATGTGGGGCAATCTCATGGTATAGTTGTTGCGGAAAGGTTGCTCCACAGGAGCTCCTATTACAGGTCATCTCTCCCACCCTATGTGTGCCTTTGTATAATTCAGATTAATCCACTTTGCCCATGGATGAATCTAATATTCACAAAGGTACTCAGTCACTGGTGACGCATAGGGGGTATACACGGGTGCATGCACACCCTGAGATCAGCCGTGCATCCCCTGGAAGCACCAGCCGTGAAACTCAAAGTGCGCGACTGGCCGCTGGAGGATCCCTCTTCTCTCCCCCACCCCCGTTGGTGATCTGGTGCCCTCCCACACTCGGGACACACCAGTCGCCCAATCACTCAGTGCAGTGGAAGCGTACACAAGGAATTGGTGCTGAAACCACTTGCATTTTAAATTTACAACCTGGCTTATTTTGCAGTTTGTTCCCTGACAAACCCTTAGCTTAAGGACTAACTAGGAACAAGGCATTCTTGTTGCAGCATACATTTCCCAATATTTAATTATTCAGGGCTAGCTGCGCCTGAATAACTCCATGTGTAGACCAGCTGAGATCATTAAGATTTGTTAAGCATTCTGAGATCTCTACTTAGAGTTCTGGACAAGTTAAATTTCAGGTTAATGCACATTTACATAGCCTGACAATTGTAGAGAAATATTTTTGACTCCACCCTGTGTAATCTGTTAATTAATTTAGGACGTATCTAGAATGACAAATAGCTGTTTGTTGCAGAAAATAAATTAGCACTACCTTAAGTTGTTGACTGAGCTGTCAGCAGCAAAAAATAGAAAAAACAAAATTTGAAATAGAAAAGAAGAAAAAAAAAATCCTTGGTTATTTCGATTAGGATCCCACATTGGAGTGCCATTCACCTACAGTGCTTCCATGATTGAACCTTAATACTTTTTAGAATGTGTATTAAGAGATGGTAGATCTGAGCTATGGAACAGAAAATGTGACCTGCTGAGGGTCTAATTTTCTGAATAACATCTGTTTTCCAATTACCAGTGTGTCAGGATTGAGATCCTACAGCTGGATGTAGAAGATGTCTTAAAGGAACTCTATGCAGTTTTATTAGTTCTAAGTAGTGTGGAGCTTTCAGACACATGGAGGTAATTAGAAATACTATAGCTTATTTCCTTTTCAACTTCTCACTAAGGTCTTGCCTTTGACTAGGAAAAAATGTGTTTGTACTACGTATTAGGTAAAACATGTTAAAGTTGGAGTGCGGACAGAGTAAGCTGAACTTTAATGTGTTTGTTAGTACAGGGAAATTCTACGGGAGGGTCAAGGGTTTAATCTCAGCCACCTAATACATGTGATACTTAGAGCTTACCTTTTCAGCACTGGGATTTTAACACATTAACTAGAACATATTTAAAAAATATTTTTTCCTTACTGTAGACAAGGGCTAGGAGAATTAGAGGAAAGACATATTAAGTCCCCTAGACAAAGCTGCGATAGTGCATGCATGGCCAGTCTTAATTGGAAAACAAAATATTCACAGATTCACAGGCTAGGGCTGGAAGGGACCTCGTGAGATCATCAGGTCCAGCCCCCCTGCTCTGGGCAGGAAAGATTGGTGGGGTCAGATAACCCCAGCAATTGATATTCATCTTTAATCCAGGGCCAAAGAAATCTATCGTCACGTACCAAACTGAGATAGTATGTGGGCAAGCCCTTCCTAGCTGAAATTGTACTTACTGTCCTAATCAGTATTCTGATTGTGGGTTTAACCAAATTTGCCTTTTAAATGAATATTGCTATAGTAAAAAAGATGTTCTATGCTCATGGCATCTAATTATTGTGCTTCTTTCATTATGCCATAGTCATTAATCTGTGTCATTCTCATTACCTTTGCCCTACTTTTATTCCTAGAAGTTTGGTGCAGTATGGTTGACTGGTCTAAGTACAGGCACACACTTTTCCTTTCTTTTCCATCCTTCACCACTTCCTTTGTGTCTGGGCACCACCTGAACTGATACAGACTCTCCCAATTACTAACCTGATTGGCAGCTGAAGTAATTCCTTTGTGGACTTTGTTCCTCTCCAACCACAGTCCTCTGCCCAGAGACTCCCTCTGCTAACAGTGTTCAAATTTGAGGGACATTCGTTGTATTTCTCCCACAGCCAATTGAGTTGAAGGGCTTATCTACATGAAAAAGTTACCAGTGTATTTATACTAGTTTAATTACACCATTGTAGCTGTAGTGGTGTAAATCACCACGGGTTGCAAAATAAGCATGTTTACCCAAGGAGTTATACCAGTGTAACAGTCTGGTTATCTTGGCAAATTCTGTTGGGTGGCTAAGTCTGGAGGGGCACTCTCTGCATCGTAAAGGACACAAGTTGATTGTGCTGCTGATTACATTGTATACGGGAAGTTGTACCTTATCAGAACAAACTGCCCACTGTTTTAATTTCCTTGTAGTCATTTTCTCCAATGAAGCAGTTAGTTGATGAGAACAAGGACAATCTAAGTATCTCTGGCAACTGGCCTGCTTGGCTGATTCCAGTTTTTCTGCTAGTTCATAAGAGACTACTTCTGTCAAAAGCCAGGGGTGTCAACTGCTGCAAAGTGCCAGGTGCAATTCCCAGGCTTATGGATAGAAGGGATCAGAGAAGCGTGGTTCTCACAGAACTTGTCCCATCAAAAAGCCCAAACACCTTGGTGGTGATTGCTTGTGACATGGAATGTGTAACTGGGCACTTGTTAAGCCAAATTCCCCCTACCAAGGTCATGGCTGCAAACCTTTCCATGCCAGAGCTTTGACCTGCCTCTTCTGAAGAAGTAAACCCGCTGGCAGTTGCTGGAGCATCCCAGCAAACCACTCCAACTCTGGCAGTCACAACCAGACTTCATTTTGGTTTTCACCTGCGACTGTTAATAACACTGTGCCAACACAGCATGAACGTGTAAATTCAAATGACCTTTTTTTCCTCTTTGCATGCAAATTGCTCCAGGACCATTTCCTCTGCAAATTGCTCATTTTCCTTCCCACTGCAGTTAATCATTTGGAGAAGACACTGTTTATTTCTCCAAAAACTGATCAGGTTTCTGTCAGGGAAAGGAAGGAAGGAAAGGTCCCCAGAAACTTCCCACTGGGTAGCTCTAAGACCATGCTTTTCCACAGGGAAAGGACAAAGGTCAGACATCCTGGAAGATTACTTAAGTAAAAACAGGTCTGAATTAAAATCAGCTTCTCCACAGGGCAGGAGATCTTGCCCTTGGGGTTTAAGCAAATGTAGGTTTTCACCCTACATAAACTGAAGCTAGGAACAGACACTGCACTTGTCCCTGGACAAGTTCCTGCTCATGTTTGTCATGGAACAGAAATGTCCCAGGTTTGGGGTGTTCGCACATCGCCCCTCTAATCAGGGGTTAGTGAGCAGCTGAACGCACCGCAGCTCTTCTACCACTGATTCAACGATGCAATCCTGGGATAACCTTTCAGATGCACTTTGTGATGCCCTGAGATAAACTGTTAGTACTTCTTATCCCATGAACCTTTTTAGGATTAATCCTGGGACAACTATCATGGACATCTGAACAACCGTGCTTTGTTCCTGGATAAAATGGTCTCTCCTAGGACATCTGTGATGTCTGTTTGTAGTCTAACTGAATGAACTGGCACAGAAAAATGTACATTTGTATTCAGTAAGTTCTTTTCCTCCAAGCCTGTTTTCTACATCAAGAAAACAGAACAAGGCATGAGGAAACTGAACCCCTCCCTGCAATCCTGTACCTTTTGGCTGTGCAGCTCAGCCTCTCGAAGGCATTCTGCTCCTGTTGCCTACCAGTCAGCAATTCCAACAGCCTTTTCCTGAGCACCTGTGCTGGAAACTAGGCAAGCTGAGCTGACATCAGCCTCTTGCTCACATTTGCACTTTCTAAACAAATATTATTTCACATCTGCCATTCCCCTGTGCTCAGCATCATTAACAACAATCATATCAACGCCTTCTTCCTGGATGCTAAATAGTCCAGACACTCAAAGACAATGTATAAGCAAGCCTGGACACAGATATGGCCCCAACAGACAGCAATCGGCAAGGATTTTAAGAATCAAAATTTCTGCCAACCATAGAAACGTTCAGGCCTGGCACAAGTTCTTACATCAGGTCAGCAGCATAATTAATGGTAGGCGAGCAGGGCACCAGCAATCTTTCAGAGCAGCAGCAGCCCCAAGCCACGGCTTTAGCAGTGCTGTGCAGGGACACGACACGACTGTACCAGTTGCTGCAGCAGCTGTAACCAGGGGCAAGCAAACAGCACCAGACAACAGCCGGGCTTCTCAGGGCGGGTAAGGCTGACCACCCCCTCTAGTGCTCAGCACCTTCCCCCTGCCCCACCTGCCCAAGGGTTCTGGCTCAGGGTCCAAACCTGGTTAGTTCTGCCTCTTGCACCAGGTCCCCTAACCACTGACTCGAGTTTGTCCCTATGTATCTGTATTTTAAGCAGGAGTAATATAGCACCGGAAGGATCTTTATGTAAAAAGAAAAACTTGGTTTGATGTAAAAAAGGCATTTGTGACCTGATTAAATGTCATGCATTCAGCTCCCTGGAATGAATGGCTGAGTCTGGAATAAAATTTCCCACTGTCCTCTCCTCTGGGTGGCTCTGCTTTTGTGGCTCAATAGCTTAACAATCTACTGTAGTTAATACTAAAGTGATTTAAAATGTCATTAAAATATATATATTTGTTACTCTTGTTCCAATAAAACTTACCTTTTCAGCCATCATAAATGCCATCCCAATCATCTTGCAAATTCGGCAGATATTCTAAAGTAGAGAAATTTCTGTGCACAGCACAATCGCAGCATGAATTACTGAAACTGAAACGTTTACTTTGATTGACAACTTAATATGAAATATTAAAGACATGTTATTTGTTACATTTCTGTAACAATAGGAAAATAAGCACCAGGAGTTCTGTATACCAA